>NC_079548.1:3400368-3502868 GCF_015846415.1 Triplophysa dalaica
AGTGAAATTCCATTGTACAATAAAGTTTTCTTTTGTTTTCACAAATCAAGACATCCCTAAATGGAAAGTTTGTCAGGTTTTGCTTCCTTTTGGTAACAAAATGTGTCCTTGAAATAACGCAACACACATACTGACACTTCAAAAAGTCAATTTTTCATAAGAAATATGTGGAAAAACCAAAGAATGGAAAGATTTTAAGTTAATAATGTTTATCGTTCACATATCAAGATGGACTTTCTGTTCTGTTATATTTTGCACAACATAATGTTTTTTTAATTAAATAAAATGTTAAAAATAAATGTATACATTTGCATTCAGGCGCTTCAACTAAAGCGATTTACAAAATAATCTTTAAAATGATTGAAAAAAAAATGCATTATGTTAAAAGTATTTATGAAAAATACGTTGTACCAAATGCACAAAATTTAGCATAGACATCAAAGCTGGAGTCCACGGGTACACAAAACATTAAACAACTTATATACAGTATATATAAGACTTAATCTCAGAGACCGAAATGTTTAAATGTTTCATGTTATTGTTCAAATAAAAGTATTTTTGTCACCATGGCCTTCGTCACAAAGAAATCAACGTGTTTCTGGTCAAATTAAATCAAAGACGGAAACTCACATTTAAGAGATATAACACAAGACTGCACAAGACAAGCATTAACCTTTGGGTTATCACATTAGAATTCACCTAAACCTATGATTGTCGTCAGTTGTAGTGCAATAGAGACTATTCTCTTTTATTGTATAGCCTGGAGAAATATCCTACATCTAAACCCAAAATACCAGAAAACCGAAGAATGAGAAAGTTAGAGGAATAAAACAGAATAGATAAATACTAAAAGCTTCAGGTGAAAGTGAATCAGTCCTGTGTGTGAGAGACGGGGGGATGGAGAGTGATGGACAGATCGCACGCCAGCTATTATAGTGAGGTGCTGCCAACAGCATCTCCATGGCAACAGGCCAGGGGCCCGACAGAACAAAGAGCCGGGATCCCAGTGTGTGTGTGAAAGACTTTCTGGCCACTAACAGCCTCCAGGCCTCATATTTACACGGGACGCTGAAGGGTTAATTGCTGTGAATTCCTGGCCTGTGTGTAAACTGGGCCTGAATGTGTTGTCTTTTACTTTACATAACAAACACTTCCAGACGTACAGATGCCTCGCGTCTTTACGCTGCTCGGCTGAATGTGTGATGTGGAATGAAAACCCCACGTTTCATTCAGGAGAAAGAACAAGAATCACGGATGAGGTGTCATTGATGTCTCAGTTGTTTCATGCAGAAATTCACACGCCTCGGCTTTTAAGATGTTTTTCCAGACGTGTAAACAGTAATCTCAAACATTTCAGAAGAGATCTCGTGCGTTAAGATCGGTTAAAAGTCAAACGTTTCTTCATTTAATTCTCACAAACGACACTTTACCCATTTATTTAATATTCTAAACGGCAATTCTCTTCTATTCATTTTTTTAATCCATTTAATTTCTTTTTTTGTTATTTTAACTTCTTATGTCTGTTAAGCTTACATTGTTATTTTTTTATTTTTGGATCATTTGATATTTGAATTTTACCGCAAAAAAAATAATCTTATTTGCTAATAATTTGTAAAGAAATTTTGTACATAATTGATATAAAGTAAAGCACTTTAAATGACCTGTGTGTATTAGAAATTTGCTGAATAAACATTTTTGCTGTAGTTTTGCAGCTAGTTCCCAGTAACTTACTGTAGATTTGTATTTATCTAATTTATTGGCAACGGATTGTTCAAAGATAAATTATTATTAAAAAATAACAAGTCTCCATCTTTACAGAAACAAACGATGAAATAACAGCCTCACGCAAAGCATTCTGGGAACCAGAAATCCACGTAAACCTTTTCCAGCTTTTATCCTCATTTTGGTGCACAGAATGCTTTGCATGAGGCTGTTGTTTAAAGTTTCTTCTGTAAGGATAAAGACTTGTTAATGTTTATTGATCATTTATCTTTGATCAAACTGGATCCAGTAAATGACATAAATGTAAATCTACAGTAAATTACAGGGCAAACTGCTGCCAGTAATACTGTCATTTCTACAGAATTTTTTTACAATGTACATTTCCCTTGGTTCACCTTTCCTTATCTACATGCATTTTTTAAAAGTTAGATTTTTATATTCTTCTAGTGTAAATATGTACATTAAACATTAAAACCTACAACAGTTGTCTGTGTATCTACGTTCTGAACAGATCCAAAGACCTTCAAACATCTAAGATGCACTGACCTTGCATACGAGGTAAGAGGGATGGCTTGACTTTCAGGTACCCAGCACGCGTTGATCCATCAAACACAGTTATGTGAAATCTGTAAAAAACCAAGAATCACGAATCAAAGGAAACTCTTCTGGCTTGGCATCAGAGATGAATTTGTCAGAAGACGCCAATTACGGCAGTAGTGGGAGAAGCCGCTGAAGCGGGTCGGTACTCTCGCTAAGCACGTGCACATTTCCAGGAACTCTGCCGTCTTTACACAGAGCGCGAGTTTTTAAAGAAATAAAGTGTAAAGGGAAAAGATTTGTGTGCCAGCATGAAACAAAGTCTTTCAAAGAAGAAATGCACGAAAGCACCTGCGTCTCAGATCTGGATTCATATACAAAGAGCATTAAGAAAAGGCCAGCTGTGAACTTCACGGACTGAGTGAAAATATAAGAACACTGACAGACGCATGTTAGCAGGTGATGGCGAGCGCCGATGACAAGAGAGATAGTGAAGACTACAGCTTCATTTTTATAAGAATCATTTCGTTCCCTTTCCAAGCCGCCCAAGAGCGAGTCTCAACTTTGTCTCAGATGTTTCTCTTGTCAAATGAGACATCGGTGCTAAAAAATGACGTATTATGGTTTTAAATAAATCGTATGAAAGAGATCTCATCTTTTCTATCGTGTGGCGCCACCCTATGAAACGATATGCAAGAAAAGCTCAAGAGAAGAGGTTTCCTGGGTTTTTTATGCGAGAGAAAACTTGAAAACGCTCAAAGTAATGCGCTGACATACTGCGAGGGCTGAACGTCAACACACATTTGGGGCGAGCGAGAGATGTTCATGCAAAATGCTTCAACATGGTCAAAGTGGGTCAAAGAAGAACTAATGGGGCACCTCTCCAGCAGCCATCCGTCTCGGGGCGAAATAAATAATTTATACCTTTATAACAATGACCTGTCATGAAGTTTCAATTTCACTACAATGAACCCATACCCACGGAGCGTAAACCAGCACCACATGGATGAGATGAGCTCGTGACACAAAGCGCTCCCGCCCACCCGGTCCGGCGTTCCCCAGACGTTCCGAAGACGAGGAAAACAGACGTATAGACGCCTTTCATCCTCGCAATGAGATTCATATGTGTCTTTCTCCAGACGTTCGCTCCTCACTATAGGTGACGCCTTCGGGCACAAACGGGAATTTGAAACGAGGAAGAAACCGAATGGAGATAAGAGCCTTGGAGAGGGAAACCGGAGGCTGAATGCTTCTGGAGATCTGCAGATGAGGTTGTAAGGTCGGTCCTAAAGCGCAGAACAACCGGAGACTTACGGAGAGCATTGTTTCTACACTTCTACGTATATGGAACTTCAATAGACGACCGATCTTACCCACTGTAGACTTCAAACAAACAGCGAAAGATTACCAAAAGATTGTCTTTTCATTTGTGTTATTAGCTCATGGGCATCGTTTTTAAATGTTAGTGCGTGCATTCCAGCATGTGTTCTCCAGGGGAACGTGCGTGCCAGTAAGTTCATAGGCCACATCTATCCGATGCCGCCTGCATTACTTCATTAAAATGCACCGACGCAGGCCGCTCCAGAAGAGAGACTTGGCGTGCGTCTGATTCCTCGTTATTGTAGAATAATGTTCTAGCCCGGCGTGTATAAATCAACAGAACCGGGACGCTTTCATGTGCACGGCGGGAGTTTATCGTGCATATCAACGGGGCTTTTGAACTCGACGTGTATATTCTATATGTCTGTGGGTGTGGATGCGATCGGACGCAGAGTTTGTGTTTATAGATCTGTCACAGGGCTTATGAGAAGACGAGATCAGACGGTCAGACAATGGTGTGCGCCGCGTGAATGCGACAATGATGTCAGAGAAATCTGCGGGTCAGCTTTGCCAACAACACCTTAAAGCGAGGGGCGTCTGCCAGGTCAACATGTTCACATCTGGTCTACTCTGAGGGAGAATGGCGGTGACCCTTTTATAGTATAAGTTAGAAATTAAGTACCATTCGAGTTATAGTTTTACAACAAATACCTATTTAGTTTCTAACCTTTGCAGTTTTTTTGCAGGGAAACAAGAAAAACATGAAAATGCATTTCGAACAAATGAATGCACTCGCAGTGAGCCAAAGAAGCAATCTCTCCTCGATGAATATGCGATCTATCATCATCAGATGTTTCCATGCCTGAAGTCTAACTGGACTTTCATTGATATATTTCAGTGTAGTCTGGTTGGCACGGTGACACAGAAGACGGAGCTTTGATCAGACAGCAGCCCGCAGGCCGTATAATCAAACGCTGTGTCTCTATACACAACATCATACGACAGCCACTCACTACAGAGTGAAGGAAAATCTCATTTCGACACAATCTCATAACCATTGTATGAGGTGGATAATTTATGTCATCTCTTTAGGTTTTTTAGCGTTTTTGAGTCGGTTAAAGCAACACTTTGTGGTTTTTCGACCTTAAATAATGTCTCTAAATATATATCAGTCTTAGAAAAACTATTAACCAGACGAATTTGATTACCTCTGCTACTTGAGAAGCCTCCTATGGGCTAAAACCAGACTCTGTAAGTTCTGTGTTCGGGTCCAACCCATCCCCTGCCGTTATTGTTTCCAAACGACATATCTGAATTAGCGGGTTCCATCAGCTTATTAAACTAATTCACGTGTATTGCACTGTCCACGAGGGAGGTTATCCAGCGACATTATTTACGACACTGGTAACAGACAATTGTGCTTATCAACCACATGGGGGAGCCCTGAGCAAAAGTTCCATAGTGCTGCTTTAAGGTCAGGATGGGGCTTCATTTCAGTTTTTTTCAAATAATTGATTGTTTTACCTTTTTACGGTTCACATCATACAAACTCATACGAATTAGCACCTTGTAGAAATTCCTGAATTCCTGTGAAAGAAGGCTGGTCATTTGGGAACGTTTCTGTTTAAAATTAAAGGCTCGGTTTCAGAGACACGGCTTAGCTTAAACCAGGACTATGCCTTAGTATTTTTTTACTCGCTTTTATAAAAATGCCTTGGAAGAATATATTAATGGTGTGCATCTTGAGACAAAACAATGGCACATATATATTTGAAGATATTTCTGGGCAAGTTATTTTGAGTTAAGACTGGTCAAACATTCATTTTAGGCTGGGACTAGCCTTAAGCCTTGTCTGTGAAACCAGGCTAAAGTTAATTTTTGTTCATAATACTATATAAGAGAATGAATAGATTAAAAAAAAAATCTAATTTAGGTCTGTCAAACGATTAATCGTGATTAATCGCATCCAGAATAAAAGGGTTTATGGAATATACGTCTGTATACTTTGCATGTTACTTTTGTATTTATAAACACATGCACATGCACGGATACATTTAAGAAAAATATCAAATATAGAAGTGCATAAAAATTAGCATATTTTCAATCATTGGTAAATATAACTAAATCCATGTTAATATTTCCTAAATATATAGACATGTATGCGTATGTTTTTGAGTTTATAATACAAAATAAATATGCACAATGCACAGACAATGTTAACAAAAACATTTATTACGGATGTGATTAATCGCGATTAATCGTTTGACAGCACTATTCAAAATAAGAAAAGGATTGGTGTTTACCTGTGCAACACGTGCCACGATACCAAATTGTTGCTATGAGGCTGTTGGAGTGTTGCTAGGGCGTTGCTAGGTGGTTGCTAGGGTATTCCTGTGCAAACCTAAATGAGAGTTGCACACACAAACTTCAGGGCTGGTTAAAGAGTCATTATGTATTAAGATTATAGAACCTTTAGAAATATTTAGGCTATAAACAACCTTTCATTTACTTCTTCTTATTTCCGCGGGTACGGATGTTAAAACATTGTAATGCCTCCTTAGGATTGCTCCCAAAAACTGAACTTAAGAAGTCTCTTTGTTTTAACTTGTTTTTGTAAGATGGATAAAAGCGTCGGCTAAATGTTTTAAGTATTCGTAATCCACATCAAGTAAATTAATGTCAAAGTATGAGCGATGAATTTCACAAAGATAGCAGGTGCATGTTATATTTCAGTAAAATGTCATCATATTTTATCACTAAACCTTCAAATTAAGACATACTTTTGCTCTAAATGAAGGAGTTTTATCGTGTGTTATTTATCGCAGCTCAGAGAGAACAGAGGAGTATCCAGAGCCTCGATGATAATGAATGTGTCTCGAAATATCTTCTGCTGTCCTTGAAGCTTCAAAGTAGAGAACTAATGAGAGTCTCCTCCAAAACACAACTATTCAAGCATAAAGAAAAAAGAAATGTACTTATTTGATTCTTCTTAGAGTCTGGATTTGAAAGAGTCATCTGTGGTCATTATAATCAGAATGCAAGAACAGTAAATAGATGATATCTGTTTGCTTAAATCAAAATGGTTTCATGTTTCAACCAAATGTCTGCAAATGTCCATAAATCTTCCATTGAGCATAAACATGCTGAAACTCTGGATTTGAGTAAATTTGATGAGAAATGTTTGAGTTCATATTGAGATCTTCAAAAACATTGACGTTTGATGCAGACTTGACAAATCTGAGCTCAGTTTGACACATTGTTGACTTCTCTTCTCAAACTCTAATGACAACAGTGAGATTTCTGACTCTTCCTCTGGAGAAATACGCAGAAGAGACCTGACTTTACATTTGCTCTCCACTATATCTCATTGATGGAGAATAACTTGGAGAAGTAATTTTGAGAAAATCTGCAATAAAAAGTCAAGGATCTCAATACGAACTCAAACAGTTCTCATGAAATTCCAGCATCACCACATGACCTGATCTTTGCCGTTTATTTTCATTTTGTGTAGCTCTCCTGTACCTTCACCTCATGCCACTTGATTCACTTGGGTCTATTTTTAAACACGAGACCTAAAAGATGAGACCTAGATGAGAAGTCTCTGACCTTTGACCGACAGCGTTTTCCTCCGGGTCGTCAAAGTTGAAAGAAACCACTTGTTATAGAAAGTGAATCGCAGAGACGCTCGTCCGTACGGCTGAACATCTACTGACACACATCACGTGTCGTTGGCTTCCTTGGGAATGCTCTTAAATGACTCCGTTCCAGCAGTCTGCATTCACTCGGCCTGTCACTGATCTGAGACCAGGCTTCAGCTTCGGTCGATGAGATTTTATGACAGAACGGCCCTTTCATTCTCAATCGTCGGGATGACAAACTGCCTTTATCACTTGAAGCCGGTCTGTGACTGAGGTCGAAGCAGAAGAGCGTCTCCATTAAGCCGTCGGCACACAGACGCTCTTGACACTGCTCAAGCCGTACGGCCCAGAGATGGACCAGACCGCCAAGATCTGCAGAGAGCGTCGTGTCCATATTAAGAGATGAGACGCGTCTGCCAGAGAGATATGAGACCAGACGGCTCAGACATCAAGGCTGACTACAAACACATCGACAGACAAACATAAATAACAACCTAAATAAATATATTATTGTGATGTTTTAAAGTCATACAGACAGAAAAAGAGCATGAATTACGGTTTAATTTCTGAAAAAAAACAGCCGTCTCGTGCAGTATTCTACACGCATACTGTTTTCTCTGATAACTAGTAGGCAGGACAGCAGTAGGAAGCGGAGGATGAAGAGAATGAGGCAGGAATGTATAAATTACAGCTCATCTCCTGCAGAGTTTACGAACTGCCTCTCCGTTCGACAGAGGACCCCGCTGGTACCTGGGGGCCACCGTGCAGGAGCCGAGACCCTGCCGCCCCCCTCCCCGCTCGGACAGAGAGGTCGTGGCACTGCCCTGATCAGCACGACCTCTGCGCCGCCCCTGCGGTCAGACTGCACAGTGTCATTTCAGACGCACTACAAACGCAGTAATTCACTGTGATAACAGCGGCTCGCTGCGGCCGACCGCTTGACGGATCTCAGCACACACACATAAAGCTTTAGATCAGGACCACTTGAGCCCCGTGTGATACTGCGCGATGAGTCCTCAACACATCCGTGTTCTGACGTTTCAAAACAGACAAATTTTAGTAAACGAATAGACGAATATGTAAACTTTACAATAATCACACCCAAAATTAGTTTTAGAGTTCGTAGGAGGACTGTTTATAATGGCACAAATCACTTTTTATTCCTGATTAAAGCATTTACTTACTGATGCTCTCAATGCAACACACATGTTTACGATAACAGCTGTATCATGAGTTCTTAACAAAATTTAAGACATTAAACTGAAATTCATATAGAAATGTTCAACACAACTTTTATTGTACATACAACATGAATGAGCATTATGTATGTATACTAATAGAATTTGAATAAATCTGACAAAATTTACCAGCGTTGACAAAAACACGCGATATAAATCACGAACATCGGAATCACACATATCGTAATATCGTAAACTTTTCAGCATCCTTATTAAAATTTTGCTCAATGGTTACGAACTCTCTGTGCAATTGTATTTTACAAATTCACTTAGCAGTTAGCATACAGTTAGCATCTCAACCAATAGGATTACACAGACATACTGCATATAATTTTACAAACATTCCACATTTTTCTAGCTCTCTGTATCGCGGTATATCGTCCAAACCTTTGATAGAAAAACTAACAAATCAACTTTCATTTATTACCCAACATAGCAACTCGAGGGATAACCCAAAACGCTGTGTTCTGCCCAACCCAAAGATCCCTTTATGATCCATAAGAATTTAAACCCAGCTAAAAAAACCTTCACATCGTCTGAAGTGTCTACAAGTTGAAAAGTTCTCAATATACTTTCCACACATCCATTTAAACGAAGTCCGGCGCGATTCGTTTGCTCTAACAGTGTCCTAATCAGCCGTGTGTTTGGATAAAGCGCTCTTCTGCCGGGGTAAACAGAGCTGTATTTGATGGTCTTTATGAGGGCTGTTTGGCAGGGTTTATTTCTCTCTTTAGACTGGCTCCACACTCTCAGAGGGAGGCCGGGCCTCCTGCGGGGCTGCAAATGGGCGGGTGGCAGTCGGGCCGGGCCACATGAGAGAGATGCTGTACAGCTGTTTCACAAGTCCCTTTATCTGCCCATCATGTGTTCAAAGGCCGCTTACAGTAGATGTTAACAGGTTTCCAATGAGAATAATGATGTTCTCCACCCCTCAATAAAGGCCGAGCGTTTCAGAGCCCTTTTTCCGCTGCCATTTCTCCAAGCGTGCTTATCAGATAAGCTTTGATTTTACAGACTGTGAACTAATGTGCTCATTAGAAACAACCGGCAGATCTGTTAACACTCGAGGGGAGAAAGTTTAGATGCTTGCTTTGGATCGGGCGTCAGAGAAAGGCTTTCAGGAGCTGTCAATGCTGAGAATTGTTTGACTTCATCAAACCTGTTCAAAAGATTATTATTGGCATTTCGTTCCCTGCTGAACATGAAAGAAAATGTTTTGAAGAAGCAACACTTGACCTCTTTGACTTTAAGATGAGACATTTCTCAAAATATCTCCTTCTGTGTTTCACTGAAGAAAGAGTCACGTACAGATTTACAAAGCGGACAAATCAGTAGTTTGGGCCAACTTCAATATATAAACGTGTGGATCATTCGATTATGTTGACGAAATATTTATATGCTCTCTTTTGAGCTTTCCAGTAGCTCAGTGGTAAGAGCATTGATTTGACAACCCAAGGTTGACGGTTTGAACCCAGGGGATTACACATACTTAAAAAAAAAAAATGTATAGGGTAATACAATGTAAGTCGCTTTCGATAAAAGAGTCTGCCAGATGCATAAATGTGAATTATAAAAAATGATGTAGGCTTTATATGAAGTGATAATGTTTTTTAACGGTTGTAATGTTGATCATGAAAGTGTTACCAAATCTCAACACGGGGCCCAGAAACCATCACCGGCAGTTGCCTGGTTACGGCGCCCTTAAGCCAGGTGAGAATATTTCATGGTAAATTAACCGAATCTCTTTGAAGTTTGTTCACAGGGGTCATGAAAAGAAACAAAAGCTCGCCGTGGCGTTTGTTGTGGGTTTTCGTGGATGTTTTATTATCTGAATATAAAGAATAAATAACAGTTCATCTTAATTTACAGGATAAATCGTCGTCGTACAGCAGCTGTCACAGCTGCGAGACATTAAAAATCCATAATAAATTTTGAGGTCGTCACATCGACGTTTCCCAAAGACTGGAAAACTATATAAAACATCTGAAGAGCCTCCGCGGGCCGTTCTCTGCAATATAAATACAAACGTTTCCAATATTTTCCACAAATACAGTAGACTCTGGATAGGACTCATAATACTGGCTTTTTACAAGTAGCTAGTTCATGACATGTTGGCACGACATATACATACAATACATTCCTACACATGAGAGTGCATAAAATATGTAAGGCAACACTTTATAATCACTTCATTCCGTTGTATTTACAGACATTTTTACGTTACATAATGCTTAACAAATCATCAGATAATGTACACAGAGTCGGAATGGCTTGGAAATTATATATATAGTATATATATATTTGCACTGGATAAATACGACAATACAGATTCACATTTGGATGGATGAGCAACTGCTCTGTTAAGCATTATGTTTGTTAAAGAAAGTTAATATAAAGCGTTATATCAAATATAACATCTATAACTTAAGTCCAGAAATATGAACAGTGTTTCTTTGCAAAACTTTGTCCAGTACTTTGCATCAGAGATTTCAGTCAAGTACATGCATCAGTTTATATATATATCTTCTGTCCAGGATTATGTGGATTGCATCCCAGTTTTAATGTGTTCAGTTGGCACAGGAACATTTGCATTCGGTTATGATGGGGTACTGCACGGGTATCCACGCGCATTTAAGTGCCCCTCTCCTCTGCACGCATCTCCAGCGCAAGAGCGTAATGTGCGTGGATTTGGCAGGTTTGCACACCATGCCCGCGGGAACCGAACACGACCTCTTACTGTAGCAGCTCCCCGCCCGGACGAACCGCGGCCAGAACCGGGAGCCGAGGTCGTTCCACGCGTAAAGCACCGGGCAGAAAGAATACGACCACAGCCACATCTGCAGCCTGCGCTTCAGCTTCTTACTCGCTTTGCGCTTTTTGCCCCACTGCACGTCAAAGTCCAGACTCCTGATGTCTTTGGGCATCAGTCCGGTGGGGTTCTGCTGGAGGTCCAGCTCGTCCAGATCCTCGTTGCCCGAGTAGCGGTCCTGGGGTGGCGTGATGGAGAGGAAGCGGCTGTCAAAGTCTCCGAGGACGCTCCTCAACTCGGTTTCGTTCAGATCTCTCTCCCGGGGATCGTAGATGGGGTCGGGGTCCTCTTTCAGCTCCAGCAGGGGCAATGTGTCGCTGGGGATGGGTCGGAGGAGATAATAGTGTTGGCACTGGACGAGAGAAAGCAGCAGCAGGTAAACGGCCACCAAACACTGCGGATGATCCATGGTGAAAGTGTCAAAGAACTGCGATGGCTCCAAATGTCAAGGAAAGTCTCCAAAGCGTTTACGCACACACGAGCTTTAATCCAATGCGCATCCGATGTGCACGAGAGTTTCAGCTGTTAGACAGCGGATCTATCCATCCGTAAATCTGAAGATGCGCACGCATGCAGAAAACACATCAATCCCTCGTGATATCTGAGCTTCGGATCTCCACGTCTTGCCACGGTCTGGTGTTTTTCATCAAGGATGTGAAATGCATCAGAATCGCTCCGTGTCCCGAACGCAGCATTACGCGTTAAAGTCCCGCACGCGACGCGTCTGGATCCAAAACTCTTGGAATGCCTCTCTCACGCGCGCGCCTCCGATATATAAACGCGTGGCCCTGTGATGTAATACATCACCTCTTTTTTTTGAATGTGGGTTTGTGTGCAGGAGATTCCCCGACGCCTCCTTTCACGGCGCACACACAGAAAGAAAGAGAGAGAGGGGCGTGGCTGGAGGCGTTGAGCGCTTTGGATGCGCTTCGCCCTCTGTTGGCCATGTGTGTTCCACGATGATGCGCAAATCTCTCTCTCTTTCTTTCTCTTTCTCTCTTTCTTTCTCTCTCTCTCTCTCTCTCTCCTTCTCTCTCCATAGATAGATAGATACAACTGTGATGGCAGTTGTGCTGTAAATCATGTTTGATCAAATAAGTGTAACGTAAATGTTACCTTCTACCTAACTGTGAGATCAGGAATCATAAGTGTGCACAGAAGCCAAAGGGAATTAGGCAACACAACACAGTTGAAATGAATCCAAAATGAACATCCCCAGCGGCGCAGTGGAAAGCATTCACTCTGAGAAGCGTTTAGTGGAAGAAGTGACCAGCCGTTCCATTGGCCATAAAGCAGGCGGAGAGATAAATACATCTCTGTTTCTGTCTGAATGAGCTAATTCACACTTCAACTCATTTACTCCTGCGAGAAGAGACCGTGAAAAACCTGGGGTACAAGTGACAGGTGTATTTTTGGTCAGACTGGGCATCGTTGTAGCATATAGAAGACATCTCCAAAATGTAGAACACCTTATGAAAAAGGATCCCATAAATGCCATACAGATAATTAAATAGAGACCCAAATGCTTCTCAGAGAGAACTGTGTCTCCTCTAGAGGTGCTCAGATTTGCCACCAAAATCTGCAATAAATCCCATCAAATAATCTGAGTCATACTATTCACAAACATATAGTTTTGCACTCACACTCGACTCTTTGTGTCTATATTTCATTTTAGGAGAAACGTCTCAAACAAACCTGATACCTCAGTGAGGCATAAACAAGAACTCCATTAAGTCTCCTGAGCCATGAAAGAACGATAAAACATTCACTTACCTTATTCAATTTTACTGCCGCCAGACTCACAGTAAATGGCAAAACTATCTGTTGAAGGTGGAAGGACAGACGTCTGTAATGAGATGAGAGTGCTCTGCTACTGGTTTGGTCATTTCTGCTGTTTTAAGAATCAACATTTACAGGCTCTCAAAGATTCAGAGAGCGCTTCCGTATGGTTTTCTCATTTAATAAAATATCCAAGACCACGTCACAGACACCACGATCTGCTGAAAGAACACTGAAATACAAAGAATAAAGTAATTCGATCTCATAAAATGTTGTGGCTTTAAGTTCACGTCTCTTTTTTTATAAACATTTTCATTAAAGAAACAGTACACTCAAAAAATGAACTGTCGCTGCTGTTGGTTTTACTCAACCCATCGATGTTCACAACACATAAAGAATGCAAGTAACCAAAGATCTGTGAGCTTTACTTAACAAGTGTTTGACTGGTCAATTTAACATTGTTGAGTAGAACAAAAACACTATAATATTGCACCTATTGTTGAGTTTACTTAATATTAACAAGTTAATTCAACATTACTGGTTGAGAGGGATTTTCAGGTCCCAGCATGCTTTGCGTAAGACTGCATTTAGGCAGTACATTTAGTGTTATTTTAAGTGCTTTTCAGTAAAGAAAAAAGACTTGTTTGTGCTTAATGTTCATTTATCTTGGAGGTCTAAAAGAGTTTGTTGTATTGTTTTTTTGAGGGTTGCCATTGTTTTGAAGAACGGTACATGTGCTGAGGCTGTGAGAGGTTTGAGAGCAAATTATGTCTCTGGCCTCCTTCATTGAGCTTTAACAGTGCTAATGCTAGTACTGAAATGCCTACCATGTGATTTGCTCACTTTGTTTTGACTTATTTAATTTATGTATGACAAAAAAGTACCATTGAGAAGGATAAATATTAAGGTGAATTAACTTAAAATTATCAAAAATGAAAATATCTGTCATCATTTCATGGTTTAGAACGTGCATAAATGTATTTGTTCCAATGAACACAGTGAAAGATATTTGGAAGAATGTTTGCAAATTTTCAGTTCAGGGACATTATCAGTTACCATAGTAGAATACAATGTTTTGTGTTTTATGGAAGTCAATGATGTCCCAGAGCTGAAAATAACTAACATTCTTCTAAATATCTTTCTTTGTGCTCATAAGAACAAAGTCATTTATACAGGTATGAAATGACATGAGCGTGAGTAAATGATGACAGAATTTTCCTTTTTGGATGAACTCTCCCTTTAAAACACAATGTCTCAAGTACAACAAATAAACAACCGAAGGTTTCAGACAGAAGGTTTCACACTGACCTGCTCTCTCTATAAACATGAATTTTAAACAATACTGTGTCAAAACAAACCCATTAAGAAAATCACACTTTAAACTTGTGCAGACATGCTGATGAAGCATTGTTGTGTTTAAAGAGCCATTACTGTGTTTCACAAGCCATTATAAGAGTACAAGAGTGTTCTTCTATCATCTCATTATGTTACAAACTTCTCCCACAATCATCTCTGCCTGAAGCCACACACATCAGTTTCATCAAACACAGTTTGTCAAAGAATGAATCCATTAGGATGTCTTTAGACACACACTTCTCACACTTGATCTACTTTCTCTCCTCAATTACAGTTTACAACTCTCACTTAATAGAGTTAATAGAGACTGTAAGTGTGTGCGCTGGCACGCCTGAGGTGTGTAATTTCATGGTTTGTTCAGTACCTTTTAAAACACACCTTTTACTCCAACACACACAGACACACACACACGCACCATCACACACATGCCCATACGTGCACACACATATAGGCACAGACACACAAACACATTCACACAAACACACGCACGCACCCTCACACATACGCACAAACACTCACATACACCCACACATATACGCACAAACAAACACACACATACGCACAAACACACACTTTCACCCACTCACATACACAGATACACACGTACACACACATACACCCACACACATAGGCACAAACACACACATATGCACAAACACTCACATACACTCGCACAAACACATAAATACACCAACTAACACACACATACGCATGAACACACACATACGCATAAACAAACACATACGCATAAACAAAAACATACGCACAAACACATAAATAAACACACAAACATACTCACAAACACACACACGCACAAAAACACACATACGCACACGCAATATAAACACACACACATGCACTCACACATACTGTATACACACAAACACACACACGTGCAAACACACGCATACACACACCTGCACACACACATGCTGATATATGCACACAAACACAAACGCGCAAACACACACATACACTCACACTTACCCACGCACATTCCCGCACACATATACATACACGCACACACACACATACACTCACACACACGTCACAAGAATATTTGATCAGTAAAGGCCGAGCCAACACCAAACAACACACATAGAGATATACACAATACAGACACAAGTCAATTTGTTTTGCACCATCTACAAGCAAGAAATTTTTTTGCAGGTGTTTAAGAGGTCCTGTGTTCTCATGAAGGATTCAGACTCATCTTCTCTCCATAAACTCTCATTCAAACCAACTAAACTAGCTCATGAAAAAAAAACACTTTAAATGTGTGTAGACATGCATTGTTGTGTAAGTATCCATTGCTGTGTTTCACGAGCCATCATTAGACAGAATAAAAGAGTCATCTCAATATCTGTCTCTGGTAGTGCTGATATCAGACTGATATCTGTGGTGTTTCAATAATGGCTGAATGTTTTTGAGGCCGTCTGACTCGTGCGGTTTCTCCGTCCCAAAACACATGACATCAGCCGTTATTTCTGTCCGAGGCCGCATCAATGTGCCTTTCAGTTCAGGTGTGCTGGGACGGCTCTGACAGGTGAATCACACACATGCACACGCCTGCCGTTCACGTCCACACACAGCCGGCGTACTGTCCGCCCCCCGATGCAACCTGCTCGCTATTAAATAGCTCTTTCTTAGCTCTGAAAATAAACAGAATGTAGTTTGATGGATGGCGGGCGCATGTGTCGATGCCCAGTGCGTGTTTAATGAAGCGAGAGGTGCGCGTAGCGAGATAGATGGAGAAAAACAAGCGTCCCCCCGTCAGCTCAGAGCCGCAGGGCCTCGGAGGTCTCGAGACCTGCAGGCTGAAGAACACCAATGTTTGGACAGTTTCTGTTCTACCTTCAGTGTTTTAGATTAGGTGGGCGTATCACCAGCTTCACACGAACTTGACATCCGTATTCTGTTTGAGCTCCGTCAGCCCCGTGATGTTTTGATTTAGAGAACGTGACAGACCTCAAACAGAAATTGGTGAGAATGTGTAAATGACCGCCTGTGATGTTTTTTTTATTTCTTGTAACGTTCAATCATCGTGAGTCTCGCTGAAACGAAAACCAAAGACTCGACTTGGGTTGCCAGTAACATAACAAGGATTTGATGGATGGACGATCGTCTCACCCTGGCTGATGTGAGAACGCGCGTAAAACAAACCGAAGACAATCACAGTGATGCATAAAATGTGTTTCACGTTTAATAGTTCTTACGTGAAAGCAGCGCAATGCATTTTCTTTAACAGCGTTTCAAAAAGTCCAATTGTAGATGCTGCCTAAGAAGGAAGCTGCCTATGTAGACAGCTCACTGAGGCTGGAAGCGACGCAGTCTGTCGGCGCTGATTTCATTCCAGGGTTTATAATGAAGTCCGTCTGGATTAAACGCCGATTAATCTACGGCCTTTCATGCGCAAACGCAGCAGAATCCACAGGCCACCGCTATTTTCCTCAGACATTTTACACCGGCCTTCGTTTATTCAATTAGTCGTATTTATTTTCGCAGAGAAATTCCCCAGTAGCGCAGGCTTAGAAAAACACACGCCGTAATTTCTCCACGCTTGTTTTCCTTAGAAAATAATTAGCACCATAACGAGTTGTTTGTCGAGCGTGTTTTGACAAGGCTGACGCGCTCTTTTCTAATACACACATTTTATGCATGTATTTTACAGACGTATGATATAAATGTAATAAATGTATTTATTTATGTGTGTGTTTCTCAGTGGGAGGTAAAGTCTATCCATAGCTTAGGAAAAACAGAAGCGTCTCTCTCTCTCTCTCTTTCGGTAGAGCTAAATAAGGCTCTTTATATGACTTACTTCTACTCTATAGTTTGTGTGAGTCTGGCCGGGCGCCTGTTGATGACATCATTAGTGTTGACTGCTGTGTAAATGAGTGATGACCACTGTCTGTGCATGTGTGCGTGTGTGTTTTGTGCGTCTCAGACTCACTTGTGTCTCAGCAACAACGCCGGGGCTGTGCGAGACTCATGCCGTAATGAGGTTGCGGTTGCCATGCTGTTTTGAGTGGCTGTCACTTTGGTACGATACAGATTTCTGTCACCTGCCCCGCACCACGAGTCACAAGCCGCAGGTACATGGCCAGACCAACCTGACCGTGTCGAGTCAACGCTGAGCCAATGTTTGGCCGGCAAACATCCCAGCGCTGACTTTGGGTTCCCCGTCTGGAAGGCAGACAGCGGTCTTTGTTACAAACACAACCTTTAAGAAAGACGGACATTACTTCTGCTTCTGTTGGTTTTTCAAACAATTGATCCCTTTAAGATAGACACAGCAGAGTATAAAGGGAAAGGAAAGGAGGGGTGTGAGAAGACAAAAGATTATAACGTGAGGAAAAGAGGAGAGATGAGGAGAGGATTAGAGAGTAGAATAAAAGAGGAGACTGGACAAGTGATGAGCCGAGAAGAGATAAGACAAGAATAGAAGAAGAGCTGAGAATAGAAGAGACTGAAAAAGAGGAGACACCAAGAGAAGAACCAAAAAGAAAGAAAACAAGAGATGAGATCAAATGAGGAGGAGATGAGAAGAGTTGAAAAGAGAAGAGAAGAGAGAAGAAGGTGAAAAGAGTTGAAAAGAGAAGAGGTGAAAAGAGAAGAGCAACCAAGAGAAGAGAAGGGAAGGGAAGGGAAGGGAAGGGAAGGGAAGAGAAGAGAAGAGAAGAGAAGAGAAGAGAAGAGAAGTGTAAAGAGTTGAAAAGAGAAGAGGTGAAAAGAGAAGAGCAACCAAGAGAAGAGAAGAGCAACCAAGAGAAGAGAAGGGAAGGGAAGGGAAGGGAAGGGAAGGGAAGGGAAGAGAAGAGAAGAGAAGAGAAGAGAAGAGAAGAGAAGAGAAGAGAAGAGAAGAGAAGAGAAGAGAAGAGAAGAGAAGAGAAGAGAAGAGAAGAGAAGAGAAGAGAGGTGAAAAGAGAAGAGAAACCAAGAGAAGAGAAGAGAAAAGACGAGAAGAGGTGAAAAGAGAAGAGAAACCAAGAGAAGAGAAGAGAAAAGACGAGAAGAGGTGAAAAGAGAAGAGAAACCAAGAGAAGAGAAGAGGTGAAAAGAGAAGATGTAAAAAGAGAAGAGAAACCAAGAGAAACCAAGAGAAGAGAAGAGAAGAGAAGAGAAGAGAGAAGAGAGAAGAGAGAAGAGAGAAGAGAGAAGAGAAGAGGTAAAAAGAGACAAAAAAGACACAAGAAGAGTAAAGAAAAAAGAAGATAAGACACTTGGAGAAAAGAAAGTAGATGACAAAGCAATAAGGTGAGACAAGAAAACATAAGCAGAGGAGAGATGATAAAAGAACAGAAGAGAATAATAGAGAAGACTGAAGAAGAGACGAGATGAGACCAGAAGTGACTGAAATAGAACATTTACATTTATTCATTTAGCAGACGCTTTTATCCAAAGTGACTTACAGATGATGGGCTAAACACTGGAAGCAATTGGACAACATAAAGACAACAAAAAGCACAAGTGCAAATAACTGATCTAATGAAGCCCAAATAGAAGACATAAGACAACGAGAGACCAGGGAAGAAATAAGAAATAAAGACAAAGATAAGACAAGAGAAAGTGACACAAGTAGAGACATGAAAAAATAAAGACATAAGAAGAGTAAAGAATAAAGAAGAGTAGACACAAGGAGAGAATATAAGAGAGAGAGAGAGAGCAGTAGTGTAAAGGGTTAAGTGCAGACAGTAAGTGACTCCAGATGTGCTCTTATTATTAATACACCAGTCTGATGAATAGGAAGGTAAAATTTCAGGCGCCAGCCAGGGAGGCCCCGAGTGTTCACCCTGCCACCCAGTCACTACAAACCCACCTACCTGCCTCTCTCTCTCTCTCTCTCTCTCTCTCTCTCTCTCTCGCTCGCTCACAGATCCACCCTCACCACAGACACGACAGATGCTGCAATCCAACCTATAATGAGACTAAATGAGACCAAATCTCTCTCTCTGTGATATTTAGAGCAGGACAGAAAGAGGTCCTGTCTCTTCAATTCAACCCAAACGTTCCAACATTAAGCATGTAGAGTTTGCCAAGCTAACACACAGATATCATATCAATTAGCTTTTATATAAACATAATTATGTTTACACTAACCTGTTGAAAATATCAAGATGTAAACGTGGGGAAAATGACATTAGTTCACATTTTTTTGTGACGACATTTAGATTCTTCTGTGCTGCTCCGCTATGACAGCATTTGACCCGAAAGAGAAAAATGAGCACAGTAAAAGTCAGTTTACACTATCGGACGGTTACAGCGCCCCCGCTGAGATTCTGAGAACCCAACAGTACATTAAACTATTAAAGTCAAATGAACCGCTAAACAACTAAAAACTCAACTTAACACCAAACACCAACAAAATAAACTTAAGACTAAAGTAAAATAAATTGTATTTAATACACCGAGAATGCAACAGTAGTTAAAATAAAGCTATCTAACTAAATAAAGAAAAGATTTAACATGTTGCGATGACATCTGCCAACTTTACTTATGCCTAAAGTCCTTATTAAACTACAAGCAAAAATACTGATATTAACTGAAAAACGAATATTCAGTGAAAACAAATGTAAAAGATCCATTGAAAAAAATAAAAACAAACAGCTCTAATAGCCCTCTTATGTAGTTGAGTTGCACAGAATGTGTTTTGTGCCAAATATAAAACAGTAAATGATGCTTTAAGCTTTTCCGTCTCTGCCGTGGCGTCTGAGCTGCAGTGTGTGTGTGTGTGTGTGTGTGTTTGGGGTCTGGTAATTGAGCAAGACCACAATAACACAGTAGCGTATGTTTGATAAGGGTCAAGTTCCTAGAAAACAGAGGATCTCTTTTTCACTCTCTCTCTCTCTCTCTCTCTCTCTCTCTCTCTCTCTGTCTGTAGACACACATTACCATATAAAGAGAAGCAGAGCAGCACAGTTTACTGTGAGCTCCTCGTCCACTCGAACCCTGTCAGGCATCCGTGGTTCTGGTGTGTGTGTGCGTGGTGGTCCACAGGAGTACAGGGGTACCAGGGGACATAACTCAAGAGATGCCTCATCATGCTGAGGAGGAACATAAACTATCAGAGAACTAAGACTGAAGCTGAGGTTCTCAATCTTGTATATTCACTTTAGTTTCTGAAACTCAACTGCGCTCACAAAAACGGATACAATGTCTGATACAATGTTGATATTTAAAGGGACGTGATATTTAACCTAACCCTAAAGGGTATTAAAACCACACGAGAGGGATTAAACGATGACTGAATTTCATTTTGGGGTGAACTGTGCCTTTAAACGTGATGTTGAACATTGAAGTCAAAAGAACCCATTTCAGCTGGGTTTTTTTATACCCAAATTCCACAAAAGTGCAAACTCCAGTATCAGGACACATGGCGAGGCATTTTCCTCTGGGAGCGAGACATTAAGAGGCCGTGGGTCGAAAAGAAAGGGAGAAGAGAGACAGAAGTGAATGATGGAGAAGAAAAGACAGAGAGAGAGAGAGAGAGAGAGAGAAGAGCAAACACAGAGAGGCTGAGAGGGGAACGGGTGCGTGATTCCCTGAGGACCGCTGGTGCCGGGCTGGCCGTAGGAGTGGTTCATCTTGCCGTCAGAGGTTGGGCGGGAGAGGAACGTCCCTCTCGGGTTTCTGCCCCCCCCCTTAAAATACACACACACGCGCGGCCGTGAAGTCCTGCGGGAGATCCCGGCGAGCCTCTGTGTCGCTGTCTGACACACACAGCCGCATGGGGCCCAATACCTCCACATGACAACTCAGAAAAAATGCCTCTCTCGCTCTCTCTCTCCGAGTGTGCCGTTGACGCTTGATGGCCGTCGCTGCTGTGCTCGGGGAATGAGAGCTTCGTGACCGAAAGTGCATAATGCAAACCACAGGAGAACACATACGCCGTTGAAATCTCAGACCGAAGATGATCACCATTTTCACTGGACTTACAGGTGTTCAGACTCTTAAACCGGAGGACGCACAAGCCCCGATGTCCCGTCAGACAGGACACCCAGGTCCCGGCGTCACCCCTGCGCTCGGAGAAGAGAACCTGAGAAACGCCGCGTGATTGATCCCCGTGGAGATCTCCTCTGGCCCTCCCTCTCCTCTCCTGTCAGCCCCGGTATGCAGTGCAACCTGAACTCCCTCAGGACTGACGTCTCTGAAATATCCAGCCAGCGCGCTGAGATGCTTGGTGCCACGGGACGACCCCGCGCTTGACCTGCTCATTCTGAACAGAGATGAGACAAAAAGACAAATGGCTCAGATTCAAGCGCGGCCTCCGCCAGACTCTTCCGAGCAACAGTCATCGCTGAAACAATGAAACCAGATTGAATCTGGTGTTTTACAGAGCTTGGCATAGACACAGACGTGAGATCTGTAGTGCTTTGCACTCAACACCGGTTGAAGTCAACACGATCTCATGACAATATGGGAGGATAATTCAGATCTTATTGGTGTTTGCGATGTAGAAATGCTGGGTTATTTTCAACCCAGCGTTGGGTAGAAAGGGTACAATCCCACCTTAAATTAACCCAGAAAATGACTTTTATTTAACAATGGGTTCAAATACACTATCACAACCCTCACAAATCCATACTGGCCAAAAAAGTAAAGAAAATAAACCCCGCTTTAAAATCCATGTGATGCAGCACTCTACAAATGCTTAGTTATTTCAACCCATGGTTGGGTAAGATATGGACCAACCCAACAGTTGGGTTTCAACTTACTTAAAAAATATCAATATTTGTCCAAACATTGTTTTAAAACCAAGAGGTTAACGCCTTACTGGTTTTACTGTATACTGGCAAAACACGTACTATCCTAAAATATTTATGAGATCCACTTGGTTGCAGAAATTTTGTATTTTGAATGAATATGTCACAACAGATGGTTACATCTGAACTACGGTCAACGATGCTCTCATAATGGTGCAGTTGTGGTACCTACAACACCAGACAAACCCTGCATCCAAAATCACTTTTATACAACATAGCAGGCGATGAATAGTCATAAATAGTATGTCACGAAACCTCAGTATGCACCAAACAGTTGGTGAGAAATACCAAGATGATCTACTGCTTCGCCGAGATTTGTGGGAGTGCATCGGATGGTCACTTCTCTATCCCATGATGCCATGGGAGTCAAATTTCAAAAGTTAATCAAATTAAAATTGTCATGTTATCATCTTTAAAATGAGGTGATGGTAAGACTACTTCCTTGCGCATCTTGATTCAAGCGTTTGTTAGAGCGAACGGCCCCGGAGGCTTGAGCCACGTGGTGTGGGTGTGTGTGACTAAGAGAGAGAGCGAAAGATCGCACCCACACCAAAGTGTTTGCAATAATGGGACAGTAAAGCCAGTGATAATAAATGATTCATAGTTTGTATCACAGTGGTAAAAATTGAAACAAAGATCAACAAGAAAAACAAACAAACAAACTCTACACATGAACACGGTTGTAGGCAAAATACAACACAGATTCAATATAAAAAATAATAATATTCATCCAGAAAAAAAGGTTCAGAAATCGTAAACAATTATTTATTATAGGACAATAATTCTTCTTGTTCCAAACTTGAATCTTGAGTAAATGATAACCAAATATTCAGTTTTAATTAAACTCTAGCAAAAAACTACAAAGTAATCGCTTGTTTCAAATGAGTGTATAATTTTATACTTTCTGAAAAAAATATCTAAAAAATGATTTTAACGTGATCAAAACTAAACTGTTCATGTCAGCATTTACATTGACATTTCTGTATTTTTCAGTGATTGTAATGTCCACAAATCTGTTACACATCAAGAGTCTTTGTGTCAAATATTATTCTCAAATCTAAACGTTGCATAAAAGTCACTTTCAGTCGTACGCTAATAAAACACTGTCTCTTTTTTTAAAAAAATCAGCTGCGTCCTTCATCTTCCAAACACTGCAGCCTTTGATTTATAAGGTTCAGACAACAGACTTTATGAGAGATTAAATCTTCCAGCCATAATCCTTCTGTACAATTCGGCGTGTGTATTCCAGAAATCACACATCTGTTTAAGAGCTCACGCTGCCAGCTTTGAGTGACAGAGGCGTTGGTACCAGGGAAACCCATCAGACCTTATTCTGAAGAGAGCCGTCTCTCTGATCCAGGCAGGGGACTATAAAAATGCTTGCGGTGAGAGGTCGACCTAATTCTGAAGAGAAACTTCTGCTTAAAATATCACGCCGAAGCCCACCAGCGCCCCGCTCGCCGAGCAAGGCCTCAAAATCAACCAACAAATCGAGAGTTACCCGAAATACCTGCGCGCTTCACGGGCAGAACCGTCCAGCCGGCAGACGCGAAATCGGAGCAGACCACCCAAACCGTGACAGCAGAACGCTGATGTTATTTGAGATGAGAGAGAGATGATGGTGGGTCTCTGAGGGGCAGAAGCCGCTGAGGTGTGAGGAACGCCCGTCACACACATACACACGTTTAACGGTAACGCACACTTTTACCTTCCAGTCTTGAGAGGATGGGAAGATCTCCTCCAAACCCTGATAAGCTGTCATGTAGACCTGTGTGAGTTTCTTTCTTCTGCAGGACAAAAAAGAAGATATTTTGAAGAATGTTGGTAACCAAACAACACCGAACTCCATTGACTTCCATTGTACAAACACAAAACCACCGAGACATTTCTCAAAATATCTTCTTTTGTGCTTCACTATAGAAAGAGTTAGATACAGGTTTGAGAACACACGTTTCCTTGGGCAAAGCAGGAGATTGATTACATAAAAAGTAATAATATTAACATAACCCACCAACTAACTTGAATTTGTTCGTTTAACAAAATTACGATACTTGAAAAAAGTCTCCCTTTTGGAGAAGGTGTGCTGAACAGTATGTGTGTAGCTAACAAAGATTATTTTGTTGACTGGACTTTGGTACTCAAGATTTTGTCCAAAACTTACAAAATTACGTAAGCAAACAGAAAAGTTCCCAACATGCAATTAGTTTGGTCAAATTAAAAAAATGGATTTCTGCATGAGTGTTTGCTAACGTTATTCATTCAGCTGTTGCGTAGTTGCCTGTTGTGTTTAGAGTTGTTTTTAATGAAGGATGTTTCATGATTGTCACCATTATTGATGTTTGTTTGGTGTTGAGGTCTAAGTGCATGATCCTGTACTCTTACCTTTAAAAGTGGATTCAACACAAACTGCTTGAAACGTTATTGAACCAATGTTTAGTTCTGTCTTCGATAGACTTATGTTAGAGCTTGTTTGTAATGTAATAAAAAGAACGAAAGAAAACTTTATTGGGTTGAGTGGACTTAAATCCATAGTTGAATGCAAGGGTGTTACTTTGGTTTGAGAAGTGGGGGGGCACAACACGGGGGAAATGTTTTTATTTGAATCCTATCACAAATATCAATGTTTTGCATTGTTTTTGATTGTTTAAATTGATTAAACCCGAAGGTGTTTATTGTGTAGCAAAAGTTGATTTTCATGAATGGGCAAAATGCGAATATTGACTGAGAAACGGCGGAAAACATGGAATCTGCGTTTGGAAGGAGACGAGCCGGATGACTTTCCAACACGGTTTAACGTTTCTGAAAAGCCTTGTCATTAACACAAAAGTACGAGTTCATATTAATCGAAAAAAGTAATAAATCACGTGTTACGCGTGAAGTCCATTATAAGGAAACAGCTTAACATAGCCATACTGAAATAATGACCATGTAAAAAACACATGATTGAAAACAACGTTTCAGTGATCTATTTTTAGAGTGTGCACGTGACGTGTGTATGGACACAGGTAGATTCTCTGTGTCCTGCTCGTTACTATGTCTCCAAAATTAAAAAGTGAGGGGGACACGAGTGGGATTTTGAAAAAGGACAAATTTGCTTGTTGTCCAGTTATTTCAAGTTGTTTCAACTGATTTTCTCTATTTGGTAATTACAATAAATTTTTTATAATAATGATAATGAATAGAAATCTTACATTTTAACTTTGTTATATTGTGAATCATTTTGTTCAGTTTTATTTAGCATTTTTTCCATCACCTGGCAATTTTTTGTTAATTTCACCTTTCTGTTTGTTGCGTTTTGTGCTTTTCATAACTCTTGTTTTACTTTTTATTTACATTTGTACAAATAATGCTTTTGCATATTGTAAGTACACAAATACATAAATTAATGTATTAAACGCCAATAAAGCACAGAAATGGGAAATGAATACACAGAGATTACTGCATCATTTTGCATTTTATCTGCATATTTTACATCAATTACTTCGACGATATTGTAATTTTAGTAATTTACTAATTTAATTGAGACTCAGAGAGAGATTACTGGACCTGTTTTGCATTTTACATATCTGCATAATTTATGTAAAATGCTTCCGTATAAAATACACAATCGTGCCAAAAAACTACTTTAAATAAAAAACCAAATAGAGAGAGCGAGAGTTTATTTAGCAACAACATCTGAACTGGCTGGATGGATGTGCATTATCCTTTACTTAATGTTTTAAGACATGGACCATGCCCACACCAAAAACTCATCATACTACAAAACAGATGCAATATAATTAAATATAAATGAATGTATAACATATATAATATAATAAATATAATTTTAGCAAATCCTGCTCAGTCCACACACACACGTATCTGATGCTTATCAAGCAGACCACACATCAACATTAAACAGGTATTTCTGTAAAGACATGAGATATTTCCACTGAACATCAGGTTACTCTACTGGGACCATCAAAACATTTCGCCCAGTCAGACTGACATGCCAACCTCAACCCACTGACCAACACGACCACACCATCGTCTCTGAGGCCGGCCCAAAACAAACACCCACTCCACAGACGACACCCGCAGACAGCCACACACACAGTTATATGCATACTCAATAAACACACACACACACTGACCCTTCTGTAAACTACTGCCCTTCTGTCACACACACACACGCTTCGATAAACACACACATACACACTCAGATATTCTCAATTCCATGAAGCCACACATATGGTTGGAAATGTTGTAGTGTCGTGCTGGACTGCTGACTACACCAGAATGAACACAGACGGTACACCGCACACCACAACGGCTTGATCTCTGGCCCTAACATAAACCCACACGCGCACACACACACAGAATATGACTTTTCAACAAACACACGAAACCTTGAGCCCAACGCCATGACAGAGTCACAGACAGACAGTAGAGAATGCTGGGTAATTTGAATTCAAAGTTCACCAAAAAACATTTATTCCCCCTTATGTGGTTGTTAACCTGTATGTGACTCTTTCTTCAGTGGAACACAAAAGGAGATATTTTGAGAAATGTCACTAAAGTGGTTTTGTGTTCATACAATGGGAGTCAATGGAGTTCAGGGTTTTTTGGTCCTCGGCATTCTTCAAAATATCTTATTTTGTTCCGTACAAGATCAAGACACTAATAGTGATTTGACATGACATGGGGATGACCAAATAATAGAGTCATTTTCATTTGTGGGGAGCACACTGACTATCTGAGTCACATAAATGTTTGATTTATCTGAATCCTTTACCTGAGAGGCACTTCTTTTAACTATCCTTAAAAACAACACCAACATATTAAGCAAGGCATTACCTAACTCAACACTTTTTATCTTTTCTTCTACATCTACATGAGTTGCATTAGAGGTGTTGAGCTCTCAAAATAAATCTGGACAGCATGATAGAATAGCTCGAGCTCATATTAAAATCTGGTTTGGTTTACTGACCTGGAATTCTGAGCAGATTTTGAGACATCACTGAGATCTCTAGAGGAGACGTGTGAACAGGATGAGTCATTGACCGTCGTTCATATCTTAAACAACGCAGGAAAATATAAAAGCAATCTCATGTGTGTTGTGTTTCTATCGTGGTGGGCCACAGACATTAAACAGGAGCTCAGAATTTCTCCGATTGAGTTTCAGGATCTCTCTCCCACAATCCCTCATTCTGTCTGTCCCTTAATAAATCGAGTGGCATATTAGTGGCAGAGACAAGGACCGAATGAGTCTGAATTCCACAGATCGCTGCCGTTTTCCAAAGGAAACAAATCTGAACACAAGCACATATCACATCTTCATCTGAGACTTTTCCAACCTGCATCTTCTGCCAGAGCGTTTCAACCTTCATTAAATGATGAAAACCAGACGTTTCTTGGACTTTTCATCTTGTTTTCTCAAATAAAAAATAAATACTAGGAAGAAGGAACGGTTTATCCTTTGAGGAACCACTGTCAACATGAAATCACCATTTTCCTAACACACGTTCCTTATTGTGATCATTTATCAGTGCACTTTCAAATAAATTTAATTTGTTCGAGCTCTGACATTTCTCTTCAGCTCACGTCATATAAGCCTTTTTTTAGATCTCGCTAATGATAAAATTAAGAAACATAATTGAATAATTATAATGAATTGAATTATACAAATGAAAACCTGTTCTGATCAAGACAAAAAAAATAACAAATTAGGCTTCAGTATTTATTAGTGGTGTTTGAAACCCATAAGAAAGAAAAGCACGGATGAAATCTCCTTAATATCTCAACTGGTTCTCCTAGAGAATTATTCAATGAGATAAAATGAAAATGTAAGGTTAATTTGCGTCTCAGATATTTCTCCTGAGAAAGAGTCGCACAAATGATGACAAGAGATGTCAACAATGTGTCAAAGAGAGCTCAGATTGGCCAAATCTGCAATCAAATCTCAATATTACTGAAGATCTCATGTGATTCTCTTATTTCTCCTAAACATTTTTAATAGAAACATGTGAGACTAAGTTAAATACTTGAAACACAAATGAGAACTCCATCCAATCTCATGAGTTATCAAAAAGCAACACCTAAGCAATAACATTTATCCTCTGCGGTGTACTCAACAGGAATTGCATTTTTTCTTATCCTCTACGCTGTCACTTTTGTAAGCCACCTGACTGACTTTTACCTGTCGACGTTGATGTGCTTACATGTAACTGAGTCATATAGAGATCAGAACATCAGAGGTATTTAAGTGTGGAGTCAGAAGCAACAAACCTTAACATCTTAGCAACCGTATCATTTCACCCTGGCAACCATCTCCAAGACCCTATAGCAGCAGCAACTTGTAGGTCAAAGACAAAAAAGGTTTTAAGCATAAAAACAACACTCTAAATCTGTAAAAATAGGGCACAATTTACTGTATTAATATGAAGGAATTTTCCATATTTATTTTTACAGACATTTTACACTGCATTTTAGCATTTACGGAAATATCTGTAAAATAAAGGAAAATGTACTGGTAACTAATTGTTGTAGTTGTTGTTCAAAATAAAAAAAAAATGTTTTTCGTTCAATTTAACTGCGTTTTTGTTTTTCTGAGCAAAAAATAAATATCATACATTTTTCCAGGATTTAAAGAAGTTGCACAATTAAATGTCATTCAGTGTAACACTCATGAGAGGCATATTTACAACAAAAATCTATTTATGACATTAAACGACTAATTACTATCACCGCAAATGCTATTTAGTTTTATTTTACTTGCCACTCTAGGTTTTCCCATTAGTCAATAATATTTTTTTACACATTTAAAGCACAATAAAATGTAATCTGCACCCTTATTCTTTATATATTTTATTATGTATAAAGTCAGAATAAACATATAATTTGTGCATAAATATTGTGTTACACTGAATTACAAAGTTACACTATTTCAACCAATTATGAAATGAAAAACTTTGTTGAAACTATAACTTCGACATTTAACTTATATTTGTTTTGATGTGGACATCTTAACGTCTTTGACCCATGTATACATGATAAAGATGATGCTCTCAGACTGAGCGTGCTCAGTGCGTCCTCTCTGTCGTGTCTACGAACAATAACGCGATTGTCCCTGAACCGGCCACACAGACTCTTTTTCCCTTCATACTCACTGAGCTTAAAACAAATTGTGAAACCACATGTTCAAATATACAACGCATATACGCCGGCAAAATATTGATGGAATCCATCTTTATGTCTCTCTTACGCGTGTATCTGTGTGACACAGAAGAAGTGAGTCAGTCGTTTCTGTTGTTGTATGTCTCTGTAACATTCAGGGATGAAAAATGGGCCGTTTCATTTTGATTTATGCTCATTTCACGTTGACCCGCTGAACGTCTCCGTCTAACGCGGTATAGACGGCCGTCTTTAGAGTAATTACAACATCAGGCCCTTAGTTGTTTTGTGTGAAAATGACATTGAAGAATATGCAGCGGAATATCAGCACGTTGCGATTTTAATAAATTACTTTTGGGAGCCAAGAAGCAGTCAGGCTCGGCTTAAGACTAATATTGTGCGTAAATGACCCAGAGAAAACCAAGAGAACCCTGTCGAGAAGAGACCAGACATAATACCGCTTGCACATAATAATAGGCAATTCTCATCAAAACTGTACATAAAGGTCAATGGTGTATCTGGATTTAGGGATTTTTGCAAACTTGCTGCCAGAATTAGGCTGAATTTCTTTTTAGATTTCTTGCAATAAAAAAAACTTATATTATTGTTGAATCGATATAAAAAGGCATCGCTTTCCCTCAAAGGTGAGCCCGTACAGTCCAAAATCAACATTTGATTTTAAAACGCAGATTTGTCTGTCCATCAATTTTACGTCAAATAAAACATGAACACATCTGATATCTCTGACTTTAAAACATGCTATTTCTGCCTTTTTAAAATAGTTTTTAAAGGGGTCACTTCATGTGGCAATGCCCCTTTCTATCATCTCAAGAGAGTTCAGATAAATCCTGTTCAGATAAAAACGTGTTAAGAGAGAGCCAGCTTTCCACTTCACAGGGATTTGTCAGGATGGAGTTGTGAGTTTGTGTGTATCTACACTATAAAACTTTGCTGTAATTTAGCAGCAGGTTTGCCAGTAACTTACTGTAGAGTTAATGTACAATTTTGTTTTAAGCATAAACTTACCTAGTTTATATATTTTTCTTTTATAAAACAAGAGTTATTCTTGGGTCACTTTTCTTGTTATGTTAATGTATCGTAATTTAAGAAGTTTTATAATATTTTTACAGAAAATTACAGAAAACTGCTTAGGAAAAATGTCATTTTTTTGCAGTGTTGCTTTGCTAATGACTTTCTCTTCTTCCACATTTTGAATCTCAAAAGTCAAAGTGTTTTAATTTTGATTAAAGTAATTGAAAACAGTACTAATTGAAAATGATATTAAGTAGTAATTAAATCTACAGTAAGTTACTGGCAAAACTTCTCCAAAAACTACAGCAAAGTTTTACAGTGTACTGTTGATGTGTTTGTGTACTTTGAGTGATTGTCTGTGAAATACTTTCACCTTAAGTATGACTGTTCTGACACGACTGATGTCGACTCTTTCTATCTCTCTTTTCTGCTCATGTGAATCTCCTGATACCAGTCTTAAACACATCATGGTCATATTTCTCCCTGAAATCAAAATAAGAAACACAGAATTATATTTTGCAGAAGGAATATGAAGCTCATGTCCTGTAAAGTTGTTTGCACAATCTCCAAAAATGTTATTTAAAAAAAGAATCTTGAAGAAAAATGTCAACAGGGCTTTAATCTAAAGTCTTATATAAAACATTATATTTATGTTTACCTTTTCTGTTCTTTTTAAAATTTGAATATCTTTTTTTTTTAAATGTAAGAATTAGTTTTTATATTTTTACACTTTTCTCCTCTAAAAAAAGTACAAAAAATGTCAAGCTTTAGAGAAACCTCAAGGTCTTAAATCTATTAAATAGCAAAATAAATAAAATAATTAAAAATCAAATTTAAAAAATATATATTATAAAGCATATAAATAATATATAAAATATCAAAACATATACATTGAATTCATTTATTGCAGAAGGTCTCTGTTCTGTGAACTGGTGTTTGTGTGTGTGTTTGTGTGTATGTTGCTTAATGACCACAATTAAGCAATTAAAAACACAAACACCGTTAAATGAATCCACACCACAATTAAGATGTAAAAACTGGTCTATGGGAATCATAAAGAGAGATCTCTTGAGAAACTGGTGGTTGTTTCTTTAGCAAACAAAAACAGTTCCAGTTGTGGTTTTCATTTCATATTTCTCCAGAACAGACAGAATATTACAGTCAACACAAACAAAGAGACACTTTACTTATTGTAGAAAAACATATAGTATAAGCAAGAATGAAACAAAAAGACACAAAAACTATAATAATCTTGTGTTGAAAATCCATCCTGATCAACTACAACTACTAATCTAAACATCTGTTGAGGGTCTGGGTACATTCACAACACTTTATCTGAGCAACAGAAGAGAGATTGTGTTCATTCCCAAGTGAAGGATTTTTGTTGTGTAGACCACCAGCAACCCAAACCAAGCCAAGCCAAGAGATGTGAAGAACATTTACTCAATTGTCTGATGCTGTCATTCACGCTTTGCATTTCTCAGTCAAGTTACAATCCGATTCTTGTGAAAATCCCTCTGCAGACGTTGTTTATTTTCCTGACTCAGCGTGTGTAAATGATCTGAGTTCAGGAGTGATGATCTCACATGAGTTTATATCTCATCTAAAGCCCTGTAAACACAGCGGAAACCTGACCCCAGATCAGTTGATCTATTCTAAGGCGCTTCATAAATAAAGGCGGCAGGACCGAGCTTAAACCGCTCATGAGAAGATCTCACGAGCGTTTCGTTTCTGACTTTTACAAGCCGCCGGACAGTTTATTGAATTCCAGCGTAATTCACAGACAGCTTTACTGTCGGCTCCAACCAGAGTTCACTGAATAACAAACACGCTGCGTCAAGCTGTTTACTGTTGAAGGTGTTACGGCCCACCCTGTTCAAGTGGACCCTCTCTCTCTCTCTCTCTCTCTCTCTCAGTGAACGTTCTGAAAACAAAATGAATCTTCATTAACAGAATTACCGCTCAACTAATAACTCTTCAGTTTGTTTAAAATATACACTTCCAGCAGAAGAAAACACAGGAATGAGAAATGAGTCTCACGTTAAATGTTCTCTCTTATACAAGTCGATTTGGATAAAAGCGTCTGCTAAATCAAATTTGATGTAAACTTGTCTTAATCGGCTGTTTTAGCAGGATGAACTACAGTTTCAAAATAAAGTTTTGTTTCTCGGGCTGTACAGTCCCAAAAAGTACTTTACAGCGCGTTCACACCGCCAGCAACACCTAGCGACTTGATTTTATTCATATCAATGGAGAGCTGGCGACTTCCGGCGACACTTGCGACAATGATCATTGGCAAAGACAAGGGGGCTTGCTCAAATTTATGCAAATGATAAGCGTCTTTCGGGAGCAACTACCAATAGGAGGAAAACTTGCATCCGTCTCCCGTCAGTTACAGCAGGGTTTGTTTTTAACGTTAGCCCCCAAATCTAGAAACGCCGAACGGCTACTAACAACTCCGTAGCAAGAGACTAGCGAACACCTAACGATAGAGTCGCTGATGGTGTGTACGCAGAGTTAATGTAAAACAAACTTTCTGTTGCTCAAAATGGTTCTTTGACTATAAAAAGGTTAAAAAAAAACGTTTCTTTGACATGATGAAATAAACACCGTTTTATCACAATACGTTAAATTTACTTAGAATGTCTATGGCACAAATGACCTTTTCAGCATCTTTATTTCATCTCATTGATGTAACTTGAATTTTTAGGTGTCTCTATTAAAACTTAATGAAGTCCTCTTGTTTCTTAAGTGTCAAGGCCATTGCACATGGAGTCCGAAATTCGCGTCCGAAATGTTCGCACAATAAAACACAAAAACGACCTCACATTGTGTCAATCACATTTACACACTGCCTCCGATATTTCCGTCTGTCATAAAAAAATCCCATTGGGTTAGATTTTATGAGTTTTCCGCATCCGTAGCAAGCAGTTTGAGAGGCGTTTGGACAATTCAGAGACACCGTACAAACCAGCCGCAAATATGAAGAAACACATAAGAAAATGTCGGACTGTACGCGCAAAGATCAATATTGTTTAAGCAATTTCTTCTGTATTTATGTGGTCATGACAGGAATTGGACAGTAGAACTCTTCACACTACCTTGATATCTGAAAAGTTTTGTGATTACACAATGTGTATTCCACTTTCATCAGCCAGATCACAATCTAATGATGTCAACACAAATATTAACATCAAAACAACTTAAACTTCTAGTCATCTTAAACAAGAAGTATAAATGCAAGAGTTTAAAGCTTACCAACCAATCTAGAATGTGAACTTTGGCACATATGAGATATTATAATTTGAGGCAATTTTGAAATTTCTCTTGAAACGCAGACAAACACAACAGTATTTAAGTCCGGAGACAACTTTAGACGTTAGTTAAAGTATTAATTTGTTCTCCATTTAGCCAGAGTGCTGTCTAAGAGAAATAACAGAGACATTAAAGAGAGCTCATTTGTGATCTTCCTCGGGGGAAATCTTCGCCAGTGCTCTTACAGTAGCAGAGCGCTGCGATCTGAGCTTTAAGAGAAAACAGTCGTCTCATCTCTCTCCCGGCCGCAGCGGTAATGAAATAATGGGGGTATGGGATCCCTCTGGGGTTTACTTCTGCCACAGCAGCGACAGAGATGTTCTCCAGCAATCAGACATCACGCCAGATCCCAGAGCTCGTGGTTATGTATTTAAAGAGGAGAGACAAGAGAAAATTAACTGACGATCTGATGTCCTTCTAGTGGCACATCTTAAACAAAACTGTGAAGACACATACACACACACTCTTTAACCAATGGTGCTTGAAGAGGCTTTGACGCCCCCTTCTGGATCCTAAGTGAATCATTTACACTCAATCCCATTAGGAAAAATAAGAGATGAGTTTTCTTTAATATCTCAATTTTCCTCAAAAGACATAAATGAGACTGAATAGAGAGCAAATTAAGACTTTTGCTCAAGTCTCAACTGCATCTCGGATATTTCTCACGAGAATAAAAGTCAGAAATGTCTCATCAAATGTCATTTGATGAGATCTCTTTAATATCTCAGTTATTTCTCAGAAGTCGGTGAGATACAATAGGAAGCAAATGGAAACTTGCTTATGTCTCATCTGCGTCTCGGATATTTCTCCAAATAATAGAAGTCCAAAATGTCATAAACGTCTCCATTTGATGAGATCTCTTTAATATTTCAGTTATTTCTCCTGTAGACGTCAGTGAGATACAATAGAGAGGAAATGGAACCATGCTAAAGTCTCATCTGTGTCTCGGATATTTCTCCAAATGAGATCTCTTTAATATCTCAGTTATTGCTCCTTAAGACATCAATGAGATACAATATGGAGCAAATGGAAACTTGCTTAAGTCTCATCTGCGTCTCAGATATTTCTCCTGAGAATAAGAGTCTGAAATGTCTAAAACGTCTCCATTTGATGAGATCTCTTTATTATCTCAGAAGACGGTGGGATACGATAGGAAGCAAATGGAAACTTGCTAAAGTCTCATCTGCGTCTCGGATATTTCTCCAAATGAGATCTCTTTAATATCTCAGTTATTTCTCCTATAAAAGTCAATAAGATACAATAGGGAGCAGATGGAGATTTTTGCTCAAATCTCATCTGCGTCTCAGATACCCCCAAGTATAAAAGTCAGAAATGTCAAAAACGTCGCAAACGTCTCCATTTGATGAGATCTCTTTAATATCTCAGTTATTTCTCAGAAGTCGATGAGATACAATAGGGAGCAAATGGAAACTTGCTTAAGTCTCATCTGCGTCTCAGATATTTCTCCTGAGAATAAGAGTCTGAAATGTCTAAAACGTCTCCATTTGATGAGATCTCTTTATTATCTCAGAAGACGGTGGGATACGATAGGAAGCAAATGGAAACTTGCTAAAGTCTCATCTGCGTCTCGGATATTTCTCCAAATGAGATCTCTTTAATATCTCAGTTATTTCTCCTATAAAAGTCAATAAGATACAATAGGGAGCAGATGGAGATTTTTGCTCAAATCTCATCTGCGTCTCAGATACCCCCAAGTATAAAAGTCAGAAATGTCAAAAACGTCGCAAACGTCTCCATTTGATGAGATCTCTTTAATATCTCAGTTATTTCTCATAAGTCGATGAGATACAATAGGGAGCAAATGGAAACTTGCTTAAGTCTCATCTGCGTCTCGGATATTTCTCCAAATTATAGAAGTCCGTAATGTCACTAACGTCTCCATTTGATGAGATCTCTTTAATATCTCAGTTATTTCTCCTATAGACGTCAAAGAGATACAATAGAGAGCAACTGATGTTAGCAACTAAGGGACTCTTCACGCGTTTCAACCATTGAAACTGACCTGCCTCAGATAAACAGGCTCCAGTCTGATCTCGGCTGCACATCAGCACTCTTCAGGTTTTAACAATGCAAAGCATCCGCTTGTGAAAATACTGATCTGACCTTGAGTTTAGAGGAGCCAGACATAGCGCCAGGTAACCTCTGCAATTACAACCCAACCAAACAACCTGCAATGTGCATAACGCTGTAGAAAGCGAATAAAAGCTGGATTCAGGATAGAGGATGGCTGGTCCTGTGGGTCTGCTATCTCTACTTGTAATCTGCTAAGAATCACAGAGCTGCAGACAGAAAGCACGGCGTCTGGAGCCGGTGAAAGCCGAGGAGGTTCAGTAGAAACGCGGATCGCTTTCTCCAGCTAATTACTCCTGTATATGACCAATCAGAAGAAATACAACAGCTGGCCAAGAAATATATTTACTCTGCGCTCGGGAAAGACAGCCGTGGAAAGAAGCCATGGAGTACCTGATGTTATTCAGTTCAGGGAATTAAATGAGCGACTAAAATAGAGCCCGGACCTTCTGATCATCATCAAACTTCATTGTTTGTTCTGGTTTAAGTGAATACGGGGCACGTGCGTCGCCAACATAAACACTCTTTAGGGCTGAATATCACAAAAACCTTTCAGGAGCTTGCCGGTCATATTTCTCAGTAAAAGCAAAATGATAGAAACAAGAAATTATGTTTTGCATAAAGAAAATGAAACTCATTTTAACACCAATAAGAAGTTTTGTGTGACAATAAAATGCATTGTTCAACGAAAAACAACAATTTTGTCATCATTTTTTTCATCCACATGTGGTTTCCGTGACTTTCTTGTAACAAAACAGAAGATATTTTGAGAAACGTCTCAGTTGTTTGTTCATACAATGGAAGTCATAGGACTTCAATGTTGTTTGTTAGAAATGACATGAGGATGAATTAATTATACAATCATTTTCATTTATGTGTGAACTATCCAACACTGTAAAACAAATTCTGTAAAAAAACAACTTACAGAATACAGAAATATACCGTAAATTTATCCCCTGTAAAATGACAGGATATTTTATAAATTGTTTTTCCCGTTTTTCTTGTAGATTTGCTGTCATTTTACGCATTTCAAAAATAAACTGTAAAAAAAATAATCTTGTAAAAGAAAAAAATATATTTTCTGGCAGCCGGCCACATTTTTTACCGTATTTCAAAATACATAAAAATCTGTAAAAAAATAACAGAAAATTCTGTAAAATTACGTGTTTTTTACAGTAAAGATGTGTAAATTTACTAAGCAACACATTAATATACTTTAAATCAGGACATTAATAATCAAAGAGTTGCATAAATTGCAGTTAAAAACTGCAGTGATGTTACTGACCTGTAGGGGGCAACAACTCCAGAATCATTTGGGGTAACCGGCCAAATGCTGTACTAAGATCTTTAAGCATGATTCTTTACATACACAAACTCACAAAACACAAAAAATACATATACACAAAAAAATACATAAATAGAGCAGAGGCACAACAACATTTTATTGCAATAAAAGTTCAGCTTGAGGACAGAATTAAACATACAAATGATTTAGCAGCACTGTGATGTTTAAGAGGATGATTTAAAAAGGAACTAGAACAAGAAAGAAAACAAAATCACATAAGTGCTTAAAAACGAACTACATATTGTCAAAACATAAAATGAGGTCATAAAGAATGTCAGTGATGAGTTTCCTATGAAAACATATATTTTCCCTAACGTAAACCTGTTAAAACCAAATCTTCCAGTGGTCTGATAACAACGTGTCTCAAAGTGCTGCTTTAAAATATCATACAATCTTACATTTATCATTACAGTACATTCTGCACATGCATTCACCACAATAGCACACGTTGATGCATAGAACAATACAAAAATGTACATTTTGTTATTTATTCTTTAAAGTTAACGGATCTATGCAATCATTTTGCCTATATTTCAAGATGAATGGATTTTTAGATTATGCTCTTAAAAACTCTCACAAAAGATTCTTCACAGAGATGACATAGAAGAAGCATTTATAATCTTAATTTACAATCTAGAGAATATTTTTATATAAACTTCTTTATGGAAGCATTCGGCCAAAAATGTTTCTTCAATGGCATCGTGAAGCACTTTTTATAAAGTGTAATGTGTTGGTTTCTGAGCTCATTCAAGCATCACAAAAAAAATGACATTATCATACACCAAACGATTAAAATAAATTCATATTTTACGATCACAAATTCTCAAAGGCTTACTGTGCTCGGCATTCATTTGTAAACAGCACATGATGATTATAAGGAGAGCATACGTCACAATAATTTCAGCTCTATACTTTGTCATTGACGTGACTTGATAGTCTCGGCAGGCATCAGGATAAGGCTCGGCAACACAAATCAAAACCTTACTACATACATTTGTGAAAAGCATCATTTTAACCATTGAAATCCATGTTCTGACATGATGTTGGAAATTTGCAGGTAAATCATCATAAGATGCCTAAAGGTCAGACGTGTCCGGCATCTGAAGACCAAATGACCAATACTAACTATCTGTGCAAAAACATTTGTTCAAAAAGCAGATTCACCAGGAGAGGTCGCTCAACGACTGCAGTGTAATCATCTCATGAGAACTGCTGGTGTATTCAATCTCTTAATATTGAGGAGCAAGATTGTATTCGGTTAAAGATTCAAGACAATTCACATACATCATATGATCTATAAACATGTCTGAATAAGATCAAATATCAAAGCAAACCATCAAACAAATGATCCTGGAGACTTCACTGGAATTTAAGTGAATGAATGAAATCAGCTTCACAGATATCCATCATCTCATTAACCGTTGAACAGCCTGTTGACTGTTATAAACCTACTTAAACAGTTTAAGAGTACAACTGCGCTAAAGGCACACCTTCAGGAATATTTCCTTTTTACTAAAGGTGTTTTACCCCACTAGTGAGACAAATATTATATTGAGGAACAAATAGTTCAAACTTGGACAAAATCACTCCTTCTGCAACGGTTTTACAATTTTTTGATTATTTTACTTTAAATAAAAAAAATTGGCAAAAAATCTTTAATAAACTAAACAGTTTACTTTAAAGCCAATGTAAAAAATCTGTAAAAAAAAGGCCCAAAATACTGTATTAATATGTATATAATATTTCCGTAATCGTTTTTTAATGATTTTTTACCAGTTTTCTACATTTTGACCACCATTAAATTACATTTTAGCATCAACGGAAATGTCTGTAAAATAAGGGGAAAATGTACTAGTCATTTTCTGCCAGTAATTTGTCAGTTGTTTTACTGGATTTATTTTACAGTAATATATTTGTAAATGAATGTAATATATAAATGTTAATTTTAGCAGTGTTTTAGCAACGTTTATCAAAATAAATTTACATTTAAATAATCTAAGAAAACATGTGACATTTGAGTCTATAATTGGTTAGTTTAGGCATATTTCTCAAGTAAACAACTCTAGCCTTAATAACAGGTTTTCATGCCATTTAGTGGTTTGTTAGAAAATCATTTTAAAGGCACCTTTAGCCCCGTCGTACCCTATTATCTCATTTCTTAAAGTTCTCAAACACATTTGCTTTGATGTTTTGTTATCCAGTACAATACCAGACACTTTTTTTGAAGTGTGACCTGAGGTTCCAGATATTAGCCTCTCTGCCGAAGGATCTCAATGAGTGACTGTGTGCATTTCAGCTCTAACAGAGACGTTTTATGCGTTCACTTCTTAGCTCTTTATGTAATCCTTTATATTAAAGTGCTTTGATTAAATTATATACCATTCAATATGATCTAAATAATCTCATAAAGTCACTGAGGGACCCCAAATCTTTCCATTCCATGATGCAAAAACGCATAAAAAAAAATATTTCGACGAAATTCTAACGAAAGACTTTTGCATGTTGGACACCATAGAAACAGTAGAAACTCCACCCAAAATCCCCAAAATGCCCTTCTGACCTCAAACAGAACACATGCGCAGTAGACATTCATACATGCATCACTTCTTGCAGAAGCTGGAATAGTTGCAGCAGGCTTTCTTCATGTCCGTGAGAAAGGCCGGGACGCCCGTCTGCACACAAAACACATTTATCAACATCGCATTACGCCACACGCTCTATTTATCGCATTTTTGTATGATGTCGTAATAAATCCAGCACATCCCACAGCTCGCTCACCTTCGCCGCCCAGTTCACCAGCCACGTGGGAATCATGCCGCCTGGATTATCGAAGTAGTTCATGAAGACTGAAACATGATTCACAGAAACACACTTGGTTTTCATTTTATAAAAAATACGTTAGTTGCACAAGATGGCGCTGGTGAACTTTTGGGACGCCAGAGTCGGCAGACGATTTTCCGGTCGTAAAACACTGTGTGGGCAAATTAGGATTTTTCTTCTGAAAATATTGGGTATTTTGGATAAAAATAAGAACGTAATATTTCAGCGATATGAAAGATTCTCTTTACATTGTTGAACACTTGGTTAAGCCGAAACAACTCGATATATACAAGAGAAATTAGTCTGCCGACCCCTGCCTCGCAAAAGCTCACAAGCGTCTTGTGCAACTAGCCCATTATACACTCAAATATCTGATGCACACGACACGAGTCTGTCTCGTGTGAACTTTAGATCTGGTCATAACTTGTATAAAACCTCCGAGACTGATTTACAATGTCCATCAATCCAAAATAAAAGTTATTTCTGCTGTTAGCATGCAACAAAGTTTTAAACTGACTTGGTCAATAGGTTTAATCTTTAGGTTTTTTATAATTACACAATATATGTATTGTTTTTTCATCATTTAAATACTAAATATTATTTAAAAGCACTGGATAAAAGTCTCTTTGTGAAACCCGTGTCTGTGTGTTGGTGGTGTGGTCACCTTTGGAATCGCCGGAGCCGTCGTTCTCTATGGCCAGACTCTGTTTGTAATCCTTCACCCGGATTACGCCTCTCTTCTCAGGACATTGAGACACAGAAGAGGTCTTGGCCAAAACCACCCAGATCCTGCGACCGCCAATGTTCAGATCCCGACGTTCCCGAACGTACACGTACTGAAGAGAGTTAAAGACTAACACTGCTGATGAAGATGATAACAAAACAACTTCAAACCTGAATAGAGATGATCTACAAATCTAATGCCATGATGGACATGCTGCTGATGAGTCTAAAATAAGAAATTATTTGTTGTGTTAATTCTATTACAAAATATATCTTTATACACATTATCACAATTGTTATATAGACTTCAATTAAATGACAAAATTCTTCATATTTGTTCATAATTGTTCAAATTCATAATATGTTGATTAATTATTTCTCTATAATTTAAATAACAAAAACATTGTCTCTTCAAACAGCATTTGATTGGCGTGACATCTGTGTTTGAAGGATACATCCCTGTTAGAAAGAGGCATTGGATATTTCACCTCCCAGTAAATCACTTTCTGTCCATTGAAGTCTTTCTCGTGTAGATCTGTGGACACACAGACACACATGTCTGGTTTATTATGTGTGTGGGGACAGGCCATAGGCGTATTTATTTTTGTAGTGTACAAACTGTATATTTTATCCCCCAACCCCTAAACCTAAAGATCAGAAAACGTTTAGCATTTTTAGATTTTCAAAAAATATCTTTCTCTACGATTTATACGATTTTCTGCCCATGGGGACCAAAATTGAGGACACAAGTCCCCATGAGTTGGTGTGCATTCAGGTTTAGGTCCGACCGTGGTATAAAACAAGGCCACTATTACACACAAAGAAGCAGGTCAGAGTTCAGTATGGAGTAATCGTGATGAAAAGAACATAATGACTTTTCCAGACGACCATAAAACACTGGAAGATGAATTATGAGATGAAGACATGAACAGCTGTAACTTGCTATAAACAAAATCATATATCACACTATCAGAAGTTACAGATCACGGAAACAATGTAGATCAGGTTTTACAAACCTTTTGATCTAAAGGTGTGTGCTTAAATGTCTGAAATTACAAAATATAATTGTGCCGTTCCTTTAATATTAATTCAAGGGGGAAAAAACGTATATGTAAGTATAATGAAAAAATACGTTTTGAAATGGATTGACTTGGACTGAATAATGAAGAAAACTTAGTCAATAAGACCTCCTGACATATAGTTTTGATTTTATATTCGCAACAAATTCACAAAATTACATTTATGTTATTATATAGTTTTAAACAGTTTATTAGTGTTATACAATTTAGAAAAGTATTATTAAGCAGGTGACCCTTAAGTATATCAGTCCATGATTGACAAAAAAACTTGAACCATATCATAATATCCAGTCCTGCATGAATATATTACCCTGTCTGCGAAAACAAGGCTAACGTCCCAAAATCATTTGATTTCCACCATTAATTTCACTATTATTTCAATACTTGACATGCTCTTACGCAGTTAAAATTAAATATATCAATGTTATAACTGCACAGAATGTTCTTATGTTGGATGATTTTATGAAGCAAAATGAATTGCTGGGTCACATTTTAACCTTCCCAAGTTATGTCAACCTCATTTATGTTTACCTCATTTAATATTAATTTTCATGATCATTCGCTGTAGCAAAACACACATACAGTACAATGCTTCAACGTTTACACAAAACTATGACGTATTTTCCATATATTGGAAAGTAATAAGATGACAGTAAAACACTTTGGATTTTGTTTACGTCTGTATGAGCCGATTTGTCTAAAAAACTGAAATTAAAGCAACACTTTACACATTCTGATCACGGCTCCCCCATGTGGTTAATAAGCGCAATTGTCTGTTACCAGTATTAGAAATAATCTCAGCCATCATGCAGAATTTCTTGGAAAACTGTGTTTCGCGTTCTTTAACGGTCCACATGATAACAATACAAGCCGTCGTGTTTACAACAGTTGCTATAAGAATTCAGTACGATCGACTAAATGCTTAATTCTTAAACGTATGTGAGGTGCATTGCGTAAAGTTATAATCATTGTTGAATCCGTTAACTTTTGACACACTTGTGAATCCACATCGGTCTATTACTGCGGGGACATTTCCACACCTCTTAACGTGACGCGGCACCAAACGAAATGTGACTGGTTGCTTTACCTGTCAGTCATATGCCTCTTAGGCGGGCCTTGGCCGAAGAAAGCGCCGATAACCGTGGGGCACAATACATGTGAATTTGTTGACAAAGCTAATGGAACCGGCCAATGCAGAAACGTCATTTTGAAATCATGTGGCACTCTTGCACAGGTAGGGGATGGGCGGGGCTGTGTGTACCGACCCCAACACAGAACGGTTGAAAAACTACCTGGTGTTGCTTTAATATCAGAAGTGAATGTAGCATGTATTTCACATGTACCCACCACTAAACTGCAAAGACAGATGTGTTATAGGTTGGGCAGATCATTCCAACAATTCAAAGGATCATGAACACAAACAAACCCTGACTGTGTGAAGCTCAAGGGTGTGTTTATATCTCAACGGGTGTGAATGTGTTCATCACACATATGATTCAGTCAAAAATTATGGAGTCAAGCGTGTTTACTGTAATTCTTTTTATATTCTTGACTGATATAACAAAAACATTTCAGTGCTCTGGTGGTCCAACACAAGGATCATGTCAGGAACATCCTGCCTAATGTTACACAACACATTCACGTTGGCTTTCAAATCTGCATTCTGTCAAATTCTTGCTTTATATCTGTTCCTAGCTTGGGAAGAGCGTCAAAAAAGAGATTTGCGCTATTTGGTGTAAAACGGTTGGGATTAAAGAATAAAACACAAAGTTTGACTATTAACTCTTCTATTTAAATCTGTAAGATGTTAAAGCAAAATATTAAAACCACAGGACAATCGTGAGCGGTTACAGATATTCAGCTGAATATCTTTTTGCATTTCATGTTTGGATCAACTTGAGTGCGAATGATGTCCCGCTCTCATTTCTGGAGTGAATTATTGCTTTAATAAAGATTGTATTTTAGTTTTATGTGATGTAAGGTGTTCACAGATGAGATCTGAGGTGACTCTGGCTCGGGTAATCTCCAGGGTTTTCAGAGTCAAAAAGTCAAAGTCTGCTTTATTGTCAATTCTGCCACATGTTCAGTACATACATATGAAGGATTGGATGATGGATGGTGACCCCACCTTCATCTGTCACAAACAAACGCCCAGAGGAAAGACACTGAACGCGCCGGGAGATAAACGAGAGCACAGCGAAGAACATAAATCAGACGTTAACCACAAACGCTGTCAGGTTCTTTATGAAACAAACGCTCAAAACATAAACACATGTACACGCGGGGCCCGACTGGAGCCAAAGTGTGTTTCTAATAAACACGACTACACCCACACACACACACACAGCTATTCAGAGTGTGTTGGTGTTTGGGGGAAATACACCACCCAACCACCTCAAATGAGAAAAAAAAAAAAATCACATTACAGAGGAAATCTGATGTTTATCACATTAAAATAACATTCAGATTTCAGCTCGATTAAACTATTCACATGAATATTCTGAATGTGTGTTTTCAAACGGTCAGTTTAGCAAGACAAACATCAAAACTACTATTCAAACAAACCACTAATTTAACTATTAATATAAACATAAAGGATTGCTTTACATCATGTGATTTAGTTAAGTCCCCAAGAAATCTAAATGCTATCTTAAATTCTTAAGGTCATCTGTAAGCTAGCATATTTAAAAACAATAACAAAAGTCAAATATGGATGCAAACCTTACAGTCTGTTATGTGCACCGAAAAATAATTGATGACATCATTCTACCCTTAAGCTTATCACCAATTACCTGTCCAATCAAATGCTCTATATATGATATATATGAAAAAAAGAAGGAAAGTCCTATAGAATTGACCTAAAAGTGTTTCAGATCTATAGAAAAGAAGGATACAAAACTTTATTAGATGGTCCAGTAATTAAACATCTAAAATGTACACCCTGGAATAATGCATCAATTCCCAAGATACTCCAAAACAAGCCAGCAATGTGAAAAATACCTTGGCGACTGCAAAGCATCACCCTAGCAAGCATTTAAAACATTTCAGCAACCCCACAGCGATGCCTTGCATGGCATCTCGAACATCTTACTAACAGCACTGCCGACAAATGTCACGTTTATAGACAAACACAGAAGAAAAACGTGTAGTTATGAAAACATGCCAAAATGATTGATGTAAGATAAGAAACTATGATATGAAGCAGATTTTACTGACAGACACAAAGCTTAACTACACACACCAGAGAGATTTATGAAGACAGTTAAAATCGTTCCCAGATCTAGAAAGAACACAACATTTACATGCAAGTTGAACAGAATGAGCTCCATATCAGTGATTTTAAACCTTTGTGAAAAATGATCATAATCTGTCATTCTCGCTCTAAATTAAAATCTAAACGTGATGTTTTTTTGACTAGACCAACAAAATGTTTATATATTAAACTTACATCTGTCTGCTGATGTTTCATATCCTTTAAACATGATCACATTTGACACATCATTCACAATATTAATCTGAGTGGTGAAAGTCAGATGTTGCAACTGACCTCAACTTTGAGGATGACCTGCAATCTCATTTCACAAATTAACTTTTGCTTTTTGTCTCAATAGGCACTGAATTCTAAAAACATATCCAAAATGTATTTGACTTACACACTACTGTTATACTATTATATTTTAAAGTAATTACTGTATATTCTTTATTAATGCAAAAGGTTTAACTTGAATATATTGTGCAAATGCTATTTAATCTCTTAGCATTTCAGTGTGAAACGGAAAGAACAGAAAAATGTGTAATGCATCCACTCACGTTTGTTTATTAATTGATGAGCAATCTGTTATTAATGTAATTAAATGAAGAATCTGACCTCTTGCCACTTAGAAGTCAACAAAAGTTTATACAAAAGGAATTATGGGTGAAATATAGCTTACAGTACAAATACAACTAGAGATCAACATACAGACCTGCTGTAAATCTACACGAGGGTCAGTTTCTGCTTTTCACGGTTCATATTCATACACTTGAGTTCTAAAGGATCTGGTTCTAGATCAGTTCCATGATCCCACAAGCACATTATTAGTAAACAACACCACATTCCACGCACATACAAACTACTGAATGCACAACAGCACCGTCTACAGCTACAGGGATTTCTGACGTACCCGTCCAGTTACCTGCAGACTTGAGTCTTTTTACCAGCAGCATAGGAAGATTCTTCAGAATGAAGAACACACAAAAGTTAAAATCAACCCTGTGATGATATTATAGCGTCTACACTGCAAACAACAGATTACACAACAACATGTTTATGTCTACACAGCCATATTGTAGGAATATAACAAAATTAAAGAAATTCTGCAGATGTGCATATCGCAATTATTTGCAAAGGCTTTTAATACTTTAAAATGTAATTTACAGTTATATAATTCACAAATTGCATTATTTAGCATGTTATTGCATAATGCACATCACATTTTTCCTCAATATTGTGCAGTCTTGTGAAAGTAAACTTTGCAATAAAACTCTTTTTAAATCATTTTATTTAAAATGAAAATAAAGTAGCTGCGGTAAATATCCGGCAGCAGTATTATAATGAAAGAATAAATTAAGATAAATTAAAGTGTAAAAAGTGTACGTTTCTCCAATCTCTGTTACAGTCCCTGTGAACCGGTTGCGATGGGTTTTACTTCTGTACTCTGACATTTCCAAATGAAAAATCAATTTCAAAGGAGAAAATTAGTGGGCGTGGCTTGCGTTTTTCATTGGACGTATAAACACGGCATTGATTTTGAAATGAAACTGGCAGGGGGAGGAGTTAACAGATGCTCCGCCGGATCCGGATGGTTATTTCAGGGCGGAAGTTCATTTTCAGATTTTAACTGAAGTTTATGAGGGCACCCGAATTTTAAAAAGAAAATGACCCACAGTAATAAGCTTTTTACTATAAACGCTGCAATATCTCGTGATGAAATAAGAATTGTCATTTTAAATTTCACTGGGACTTTAAAAGGACAAGCAAAGGAAACAAATAAAGTTGACCCTGTTTGAGGAATTGTTGTGCGATAAAATAGATGCCTCACCTATGACATCTTTAATGATGACTAAAACTCTTTATGGTGAACCTGTAGCTCAGGTAATTCTGGGGATTACAGTCCAATATCTCCCAAACCTGTTTGCTGTACCAAAAGACATTAACGCCCAAGAATCAAACTAAACGTTTCTGAAATGTATGTACCTTTCACATAACTGTCCCACTGCTTTCTGTAGTTGAGATCCATGTAAACATCTGCACAGAGTTCTGGAGGGCAGCCAGGCAGAGAGCCAAACACCTTGTACTCATACAGACCCGATTCCTGTTTAACATGACAGGACAGATGAATGGACATATAATGCATCCCAGATGCCTGTACATGTCACTGATGTGTACGGTTAAAGACTACACCATGAGAGAATAACTGCACAGATGAGCTAATATAAGCAAACAGATCCAAACGCATGGATGCAGTCAATTCTGACCATGCATTGGACATATTTATGTTATAACGCACAATATTTATTTTGTAAGAGAACGAGTATCAAAAGCATCATTTATTGTAGACAAAACCCTCTTGAAATACACTAGGCTTTTCGCAATATACAAAAATAGCATTATGTATGAGCCTGCTTGTTTAAACGGAGCGCATGCGCATTGTGTCGTTCACCTTATGATAGAGTCGGTATATTTTCACGCCCGTGGTCTCGGTGAAGAACTCCCACCCGTCCAGCTTCGGCTCGTCCAGTTCGGTCCACGCCAGCTGAAACTCATCTTCACTAAAGTTCACCGCCATGATGCTTCCGGATCCACGCGCGTCACGTGACCGCCGGAGAACAACTGATCTCGCACGGCGTGGTCTACCATGACGTCACGACTGCGTGACGCTCCAAACCCAACGTGATCGATTAAAAATCATTTAATCATGCAAAACTACAATAAATACACTGAATGTAATAATATTAGTATTACCGATATGCATTAAGTACAGTATTTGGGTAATTAAGTAAGCATAACTTGATTTTATTTATTTCAGATGAATTATTAATAAGTTTCATAAGTACATATGCTATCAATCTTGTTTCTCATTCAATTTCAAAACCTCTGTCTGATCTGAATGACAGGAAATGACAAGTTAACATGTGTCTGTGATTATTTTGTATCAGTTGTAGAAACTCAACTCCAGAAGCTTTGTCACCAGATGATACTCTATACCTCCAGCCTGATACAGACCGTCAGTGTTAACCTTTCCCAGACCCCCTGAAATATTTATATTCAAATATATTCATACCAACCCTATCAATAAATCAAGAGCGACGCCTGTTTGATAATGATTTGTGAGGTGATCTTTTTAATCTCCAAAGACACCATTTAAATGTAAGGAGCCAAACAAAAAGCAATTATTCCCCGAAGCCCAAGGGAAGGGCTTTCTACATGTTTTTCAATGGGGACTTAAAGCTGAATGACAAAACACAGAATTGCTGTCAGTCAGAGAGATCAGAGCCATGTTGCCTCAGTGTTTGGCCCGTTTAGGGGCAGATTTCCTCTGGGAAGGAAGACTGTCGACAACACCCTGTATCACATTGCAACACAAACGCAAGGAAGAACAGAAAGAAAGGAGACTGGAGTCTCATGTGGATACACTTGAGAGCAGATGGGCATAAATGCAAACAAACAAATCTTAACACATTGCACACATTCAAATTCAATCACACATTTAATTACGTTCCACAAACACACTGACAGTGGTTGTGTTGAGTTAAAAAACAGCTGCTTTACACATGTGAAGATCTGTGTGTTTGTAAATGTGCTTGTAATGTGAGTTGTACCTTGAACGAGCATTTATTGTTTGTTGCGTTTTTCATCCCAACAGAAATGTGTGTATGTTTCTTTATTATTATGTGTACATCTTTAAATAGCATTAAATGTTATTTTACTGTATATGTACCGTAAACCAAGTGCATATTGGTTATATAGAGGCATCTGTGATACAACCAAAGATTGGCTATTGTTTATAGGAAATATGTGAAATAAGCTACTAAGAACTATTCACACAACTATAGAAATTTACAGTATAATCTCTGGTAAACGTTCTCACTCAAAACCTGTACAACTACAATTCTTATGTATTTATATTTGCGCACTTTTAACGTTTTTTATGCTATGATAAACATTTCCATGTCTGGACTTTTAAATGGTACACTGTAAGACTTTGCCGTAGTTTTGCAGCAGGTTTGGCAGTAACTTACTCTAGATTTAATTTACAGTTTTCTTACCTAGTTCTTATATTTTCTTTCATAAAACAAGCCTAATATCTTAGGTCACTTTTCTTGTTATATACGTAAAATTATCGTAATTTAAGAATTAGTTTGATATATTTTTACTAGAAAACAAGACACAAATGCTTAGGAAGAATGTTATTGTTTTGCTGTGTAATGCCAGTATTGGTCTCTTCTAGCTCGTTTTGAATCACAGAACTCAAAGTGTTTTATTGAAAACAGTACTAAGTACTTATTAAATTCACAGTAAGTTACTGGCAAACCTGCTGCAAAACTACAGCAAAGTTTTACAGTGTAGTGAATATTTACTGTATATATATATAAAGTTGGTCGGCGTGATAACTAATAAAAATTATGAAAAATATTTGTATAATAAATGGAAGTGAATATTTATACAGTTATATTATAACGTGTTTAATAAACATAAGATTAAAATACTCAAATACATTTGTGCAACTATAAGCAAATGCTAGTGTTAAAAGCAGTGCTCGAAATGAAGGGGGGCTGGGGGGATCCGGGACCCCCCATAAGGCATTAGGGACCCGCTTAAGAAGTAAAAGACAGACTTTGGGGGTTCCCTCAGATATTTGTATTTGAGTTAAAATTAAAATGACAAATGTGATTAAATTCATGCAATGGATATGGTCAATTTTGTGAATTAATTATTTAAAATCATTTAAATTAAGTTTGTTTCTGGGATAGTTGTCATGTCTCTTTAAATTTGAAACGCCCCGCCCCACGTCTAAAGAACGCAAAGTGCAGGACAGTGGAGGAATCCTATTTTTCTATGTAAGCCTGTTTTTAATATAATAGTATATAGTTATGCATATTATAATCAAATATATTGTGTATTTTGTATAAATTGTATATCCAAGACTAACCCCCCCAAAAAAGTCTTATGAGGGGGATCCCCATAAGACTTGTTTCAATTCGAGCACTGGTTAAAGTTGATGTCAGTAGTTAGAGACTTCAGCATTTATTATGCAGAGAAGGCTGTGCTTTAAAGAGACGGACAGCTGCACTCCACCACTCCACCCCCGTGTGCAGACGTACATCTAGTGAATGAGAGAGAGAGAGAGAATGAGAGAGATCAGGAGGAGTTGAGTCAGTCACTGCATGAGGAGATCACCAGCACAGCTCACTTCACTCTGGATCATTACTGGACTTTAAAGTCTTTGGTTTTGTGAACAAGGCTCTTTAGATTTGAAGATGGAACACAGGTGTGAGGTAAAAGAACACATTATGAAATATTATTATTGATTGTTATTCTTGTTTTTTATTTACAGATACTTTATCGTGTTGATTTCATGCATGATATTACGAAAGAAAAAAGCAATAGCAGCTCTGTAGTGTCGGGGAAATACTACAGGAGAGTTTATCATCTTTTGCTCATACACAAACATTGAATGAGAATAAATAAATAACGAAGTCTAACTGCATGAATTAAGTAAACTAAACAAACATTTTAAAACACAGATTGTGAGTTACATTTAAATAATGTCATCATTTAGACAAAACAATCTAATCAGACAAAATATTAATTTGTAGGTTGCCTTACACAAATGCTTGCTAAATAAATTCAAGATTCTTTATCGGAATCTTGAATATATTGAGCAGATGCATTTATCAGAAGTGAACGCATGTATAAAAAAAGTAAATGTAAAACAATACTATACATCTATTTATATTAATCGTATTGTAATGCATGTTTTAAACCATAGTAATTTAATTTTTAAACTCTTGTCTCATCGGTCTTTTAATGACTTTATAAGATCTGATTATTATTCAAGAAAAATGATACGCTGGGCTCTGTGATATATTGTTCTCACCGCAACGTCATAGAACTCTCCAAAGAGACATGATTTCAATCTCGACGTGAGTTTAGAAAGCAGGCTGAAGTTTGCAGATGTAATGTTGAGCGGTCAGAGAGAAGCGCTGCGGGTGTTTGGCACTTGTGCTCATAAGAACAAGCCCCCTGTGAAATGACTGTTAATTTATACAGCGCTCGGGTTTCATGGCGCGGTTTGTAATGTCATATCCCCAGCTCTCCAGGGAATGTGGCAGCTCTCTCTGCGTCATTCAGGCGGTGGTCTGTCTGTGCTTATAAACCGGATCGGGGGGCTCTTCCCATCCGAATGCCAAAACAACTCCTGACCTGCTAATGTCTTCTAACGCTGAGGTCTGCTTTGTGTTTTGGCAGCAGTCTGTTTTACTTCCATACGTTCTCTTTCTAGATGAGGAGAGGCCGTAAACAGATGCTCTAGATCTGTGGCGGATGCCCCGGAACACTCTGACCCAGATCCTGCAATGCCATCCGAGCCTCTTAAGGACACCATGACGATCCCCGGAAGCCCAGAGCGAATCCTGACGGAGAAAACCAACAACAACGACGTCCCTCAACCGCCGGTCACCGTTCCTCTGGTGAACGAGGTTCAGCTAACGGCAGCCACCGGCGGGGCCGAGCTGTCCTGTTACCGCTGCACCGTGCCGTTCGGCGTGGTGGTGCTGATCGCCGGGATCGTGGTGACGGCCGTCGCCTACAGCTTCAACTCACACGGCTCCACCATCTCGTACTTTGGACTTGTGCTGCTCTCGGCCGGCCTGGTGCTGCTCGCCCTGAGCGCTGTTTGCTGGAAGGCTCGGATGGAGAGGAAGAAAGAGAGGAGGAGAGAGAGTCAAACGACTCTCATGGCGCACCAGAGGAGCATCTTCGCTTGAGGTCCAACTTGAGACATTTCAGTTGACAAATCACTTGGCTGTTGTTTGCCTTGCTGTGAGGCGCCGGTAACTTTCGTGAATGAGGCGAGCCTCATTTCCATTGAAAGGAAATGCGTTGTTTGCACTTCAACTGACTTTTGCATTACGTAAAATGCGCATCTGTTCACCCTGAAGCATTTAAAACAGTCAATCTCACGCAGGGCTTTACGCAGACGCACAGCTGCATGCGTCCGGATGTGAAGTCGCAGCTGGGATGACGGCTGCACTTTCGTTGACCTTCACGACAAACTCCAGCGCCAGGCAAACTTTAAAGAGACTCTTTCAATTTATCCATCTCTCTTTCTTCTGTCCATCACGCAGACCTCTCGGTCAGCTGGGACGTGAGCCAAGAGGAACGTATCGAAATGAAGACGCCTGACCCCGGAGAGAGGAAGTGCTGTATTAATCCCCGGCTGCTTCCTGTTCTGCAGGATTCATGGAAAGACACGGACAGAGGCATAAAGGAAAAGGGCGGAAAAGAGGAAATGAAGGACAATGATTTTTCCTTATTGAAAGCGTCTTTCTAACACTCGGCTACTTCACATGTCAGTAAATTATATATGTGTAACTTTATCGTGGATGGACGGTACTTATATTACTTGTATTATGATATATAGACACCCAAGGGCTGGAAATCCAGACACATTTATTATTTTGTTCAATTGTATTTGAGGGCAGACACGCGACGTGAATGAAGTGTGAAACGCACTCGAGTTATGAAGATTATTAATCACATATACAGTATAACACAACGGCTGTGCAAACAGCAAAGGAATGAATTGTTGATCTAAGTGCTTATTTTCCCTGAGATGGTAAAATAAATGTCTTAATAACAATGCTGTCATACAGTTTCTACCACTATGTTTGTGAAATCATTTTAAGCTGCTGAACGACTATTTTTAATAAACTCTGAAATGATGAATGCTTTATCTCATTGCATCCTTTTGAATGCTTGAAAATGAACACTGACAGATTTACATCTGCAAATGAACCCAAAGTGACAAACTAGACATAAAGATAAACTTTTTATATGAATCTGTGTTATTTGGAATTGAACCAACAAACTTGGCGTTGCAAGCACAGCACTGCACCAGCTAAGCTAGAAGAACACGGCAGTACAAGACAGATCAACTTAATAAAGTTTGTTTTCCCAGACCAAATCTCCAAATACATAAATACGTGAACATAAAGTATTGAGCTGAAATAGGTTTTTAGCTTCATTGTTCAATGTAAAAATTCTGCAGAATCACAGCACCGGTTTTTTCACGTCTGTCACTGGTTAAAGTCGACTGGTTTTAATTATTTCTCCAGTCACTCATGCTGTGTGTTTGAAGTGGAGTTTGGGTTCGGTCTCAAGTACGTAAAGAACTCTCTCATGTGAGATGATGTGATTAAAACCTTCAGTAATGAATGGAAGGAAATGTTGCTTTTCTTTCACAATGTGTTGTGTGGCGCCGCGTCTACTCTCACATTGTGTGCATGCGAACACGAAGCGGCTACGAGTTTGGATTGTATGGCACGTGTGGTTTGAAATGCAGATCTGTCCAAGATTTCTTTAAACGAGTTCAACCTTTCAAAAATCAAGGGAGGAGGTTTCCCGTGGTGAACAGTAAAAACAAAGAAGTCTTTTCTGTATTCTGAATAACAATGAAAAGGTCTTAAAACAAGCATCGATACTGCTTTTTAATTTAGAGTACAGTGATTTCAACAAACACAAAATAACCTTTATCGTTTCAAAGGAGAGCTTTTATATTTTTATGCAATAGAAATTATACATCACATCTGGTAGGAAAAAAGACTTTCATTGAAAACCTGAAATACATTTATAGAACAGTATACCTCTTTTGAAAATGACCCTAAGCAACCATTTAGCTCTGCCCTAGCAATCAACCAAAACATCCTAGCAACCACCCAGAAGTTAACTAATACCTTTAGTACACCATAGCAACCACGCAGGACCTTAGCAACCAAATAGCAACGCCTTAGCAACAATCAAGACCACCCTTGTCTTTACATTGTAACATGCTAAAACAACCCCAGCGTACCCATAACCTTAACAACCATCTACCACTGCCATAGCAACCACTTAGAAAATCCTAGCAATTGCATAGTAACATGCCAAAAAAACCCAGTATACCACACAGATCAGATATCTTTTTTTACGACAGACCTTTAGTAACCTTTTTGAAAATTACCCTTAGCAACCATTTAGCTCTGCCCTAGCAATCAACCAAAACATCCTAGCAACCACCCAGAAGTTAACTAATACATTTAGTACACCATAGCAAATTTTGACCAAATATTTGAACTCAAATGGCTACCTGGACAATTATCAGTCTGGTTTCCGTCAGCATCATAGCACAGAGACAGTGCTCATAAAGATAATTAATGATATTCGATTGAATTCTGATTCAGGCAAAATATCAGTTCTGGTTTTACTAGATCTCAGTGCTGCTTTTGACACGGTAGATCACACCATACTCCTAAATAGGCTGAAAACTGGGTAGGGCTTTCTGGGTTGGAACTTAAATGGTTTGTGTCATACCTTAAAGGGAGAGTTTACTATGTGAACATAGGCAACCATAAATCTGACTGGACACCCATGACTTGTGGTGTTCCACAGGGCTCAATTCTTGCTCCGCTTCTCTTCAATTTGTATATGCTCCCACTTGGCCAAATAATGAAAAAGTACCAAATTGCCTACCACAGCTATGCAGATGACACTCAGATCTATCTAGCCCTCTCACCCAATGACAACAGGCCTATTGACTCTCTTTGCCAATGCATTGATGAAATTAACAGCTGGATGTGTCAAAACTTCCTTCAGTTAAATAAAAACAAAACTGAAGTCATTGTTTTTGGTAACAAGGATGAAACTAACAATGTAAACACATACCTTGACTTAAGAGGTCTAAAGACACAAAGCAAGGTAAAAAATCTTGGGGTCATTTTGGAGTCTGACCTTAGTTTCAGCAGTCATGTCAAAGCAATAAGCAAATCAGCATACTACCACCTCAGAAACATAGCCAGAATCAGATGTTTTGTCTCAAGCCAAGATTTAGAGAAACTAGTCCATGCCTTCATCACCAGCAGGGTGGATTACTGTAATGGACTCCTTACAGGTCTTCCCAAAAAGACCATCAGACAGCTGCAGCTCATACAGAACGCTGCCGCCAGGATTCTGAGCAGAACCAAAAAATCTCAGCAGATCACTCCAATCCTCAGGTTCTTACACTGGTTACCAGTTACTTTTAGAATCAACTTCAAAGTATTATTAATTGTCTATAAATCCCTCAATGGTCTAGGACCTAAATACATCTCAGATATGCGCATTGAATATAAACCAAACAGACTTCTCAGATCATCAGGATCAAGTCAGTTAAAGATAACAAGGGTTCACTCAAAACAGAGCGAGTCAGCGTTTAGCTATTACGACACCCATAGCTGGAATCTGCTTCCAGAAGACATCAGACGTTCACCAACAGAAGCTACTTTTAAATCCAGATTAAAAACACACTTGTTTAGCTGTGCATTCACAACCTGAGCACTGTGCTGGTTAACATCAACTGCACTTCTATTTCTAATTTATTTTATTTTGCTCTTATTCTTTTTATATATACACTCACATCTTTAATCGATTTTATTGCTGTTTTATTGTTTCTTAAAATCTAAAGTATTTGTGATCTTAAATCATTTGCATTTTAAAGATACATTTTATTTCTTTCAGTCAATAATTTTATGCAAAGCACTTTGAATTGTCCTTGTGTATGAAATGTGCTATATAAATAAACTTGCCTTGCCTTGCCTTGCCTAACCATCTAAATTTGCTGTAACAATTAACCAAAAAATCCTAGCTACCATCCAGAATGCAACCACACAGCATCTTATTAATACACTAAGGACACCATAGCAACCAATCAGAACCTTAGCAACCACATAGCAATTCTTGAGCAAGCACAACGACCACCATATTCATCCAGTGAAACATGCCACAACAACCCAGTATACCCTAGCAACCAACCAGAACCATAGCAACCATCTAGCACTGCCCTAGCAACCATACAAATTGCATAATAACATGCCAATATAACTCGGTGTACCTTAGCAACCACCCAGAATGCTAGACACGTAAAACACAGTTGTTAACACAGAACTTTACCTTTCTAATCATACAAAACACCAAAGCAGCTGCACAACAGCTCTCTAAAAACAACCCAGAATACCCTAGCAACCTCCAAATGTCCAGAAACCCAGAGAACTGTTATAGATGACAAAATAAAAACCCATTAAAGCATTAGAGCCGCAACCCCCTGACTCGATCGGCGCTGTATTCACTCTCCATAGGTGATAGTTGTGGCCTTGAACTGCTCGCTTCACGGTGGCGGTCTAAAATAGCCGGACTTAGAGATGTATTTATAGGCAGCATTTGCGTCGCTATGCGTTTCCCTGACACCAGACACTACAACTCCACGGTTTGTTTGCGTCAGAGCAGCATCCACGACACGTCAGATTTGATGGCCTCACGGCCGAGTGAAGAGACAGCGAGATGCAAGCCCACACCTGACACGCAGATCAGATGTTTGTCGCGGTGCAAGACGTCTTCTCTACACGGCGGGAGCGTGGCGCGGCGGAGCAGGAAGTTGAGGTGGAATACGACAGGTGCCGCCTTGAACCTGCAACCCCAACACGCGTCATCTGCATTCTGTTATATAAGTGAATCATATAGAATGGAAACACTTCCCCCAGTGAGCCAGTGATGTTTGTGTAATCCCATCAGAAGTCATGGAATAGTTTCTGGATCTCACAAAAGATGACCTTGACCTTTTTCAGAGTGATTATTTGTCAACTAACCTGTGTGACGCTCGTGCTTATCATGTTTGAGATAAAGTCAGAAACTCTTTACTGCACCTTAAAGCTATTTAATTGACAAAAACATGTGGTTCAAATAGAAATTTTCTCTGTTTTTCAGTTTCATTTGATTAAACTGATTCAAACATCAAGGGAGCACCAGGGGGTCTATAAATGTTAGCCAAGATCTTTCTATGTTGAAACCTTGTTACATAAATCTTACAAATCTTGTTTTTTATTTCTTAATTCTTCATTGCGCTATAAATTCTTTTTCTTATTTTAATATAATTGTGAGGGTGTATGCTTTTCTAATTCTTTGGATCTGGCGCAGGTTGTTTGACAGTTTATGTGCACTAGATTAAAGGAAAAGTTCACTTAATAATGAAAAACCCTGTATGATTTTCTTACTTCTGCAGAACAAAAAAGCTAACCTTAACCCTAACCCTAACCGCACAACAATGAACCCCGTTGACTTCCATTGTTGTATGAACACAAATTTTCTCTAAATTTCTTTTGTGTTCCACCGAAGAAGGAGTCACGTGATTTTCAAAAGCATTAGGGTGTATAAATGAAGGAATATTTGTATTCTTCGAGTGTAAAAAGAAGTTCAGCTTTGAGAAGAGTTCATGGAAGTTTGGAAAAAAAACTACACAAAACACATGAGGATTGAGTTAAAAATCAGGAGAATGCTGTGTTCAATAACAAAAGAGCTTTACAAAATATTGATAGCTGATAAATAACCATTTTGTGTTGCAACTTTTTTTGTAACTTAGAAAAAAAAACGTATTTTCTTGCCAAAAACTATCCAATGGATGCCTTAACCAAGCTTACACCGTGTCTACACCAGACATGACAAAAGACAATAGAACGCATTAGAATTATAATAATTTTACATTTTGTTTACAGGAGATGTGGTGTGGGGTCGTGTCGCGTCGGTCGCGTCCGACAGGGTGTTGGAGTTTTTTGCATTTTGACTCTCTAATTTTCATGCCTTACTTTAATTTAACCTGAGGGTGTGTTAAAAGCAAAAATTGGCAAATATTACCATGTACAAATATGCCCTCCAGACATCACTTTTGAACACTAACTGTTTACGATCAAAGAAAAGATGAATACTATATAGTCATCACCGTCAGAACAGAGTAAAACACGAAAGTACCGCAGTAAAAGCAGCTCTGCAGATTTAATGGCGTGACATGTGAACGTAGTGAGAAAGACCTTTAGAAACAGTCTTGGCATTCAGGGATGAAATACACAGTGTCAACCCCCATACAGCGACTCTGCTCTTTAAACTCGAGAGCATGAATGTGTTTTTAGTGAGGACTCTTTTTGTTCTCCATAAAACGTGCCAAGAGAAAACATCTCCGTCTTTCTGCAGTATTGTGTTTCAAACGGACCAAAGCGTCGCCAATGTTCTCATGAGATGCGTTCGACACGTAACCCCAAAAAACTCAACAGTGCCTGAAACTCGCAGAAGAAAAGAGGAAGAGTTTAGTTAGAGCCAATAGATCATCTTCAGTGTCTCACAGAAAGACAAGCAGAGCAATTATTGCTCATAAACGTTGTCAGGCCTCGGGGATGGAATATTTCAGTGTGGAGCCAAGCCGCTGCACATCCGGAGCTGTCAGACGTGACTCTTAACCATACTGCATGTACAAGAGCAGCTGAGAGATCTCAGCGAAACCTCACGATGTTGGCCAGTTACCGTCAGCTCATCTGTTCCGCTTCATTTACGTGACACGTTAACTCCCAAACTTTCCATCTATTTGAATGTGAATAAAAGCCAAAGAGCAGGAAGAAACGAGAGGAGGTAACGGCTTCATCAACCCCAAACTCTTTTAACTTTTTGTGTCGTAACAGCGAACTGCATTTCAAAAGAAAGAGCTGGCGAGAGTTTGTGTGGATCTGGGCTACAGCTGAACAAAGACAAATTAAATGCTGTTTAAAAGAAAATCACAAAAGAGATGCGTGTAATATCTCAATCCTTGCTCTTAGACAGCCAAATGAGTCAATGTTGAGATTCAGCTCTGTTTAGGCACCCACTGATTGTTTTCTGAGAAACGAAAATCCAAGGTTACAGCAGATTAGACAAGATCATTCATCATTTTTTTGCTCTAATTTAACAAATCTGATAAGATATATCAAACAAGACAAATGTAACAATGGTAAAAAACAGACATGACCTAAAAACATTTTACGTCCTCATTTTTGTACTAAACATAAAAATAAATCATTTTTAGTACTTCTTAAGAAAAACTTAATAAGATCTTAGCGTACCCAACTGTTCAATTTTGAGACACCATGTAAAAAGATAAAAAAACTATATTTTTTTATAAATTGTGTGTGACAATAGAGCTCTTTAAATACATTATGGACTTGTACGTATGTTCGTAAAGTGTACTTAGGGCAATATTAAATTGTTCCTCCCAGTTAAATCCGTGAAAATGTTTGATTGTTAAAGATAAAAGAAAAGGAAAACTTGCCATTTAAGATTTTTCTCTAAAATTGTTTCTAAAAATATGAAGATGCTAGAAAGAGTTTTCAAAGGCAAAAACATTAGGGTTCTTAAGTTTTTTTTACCAGTTTTAAGTACATTTTGTGCAATAGAAAGGTTCTGTGAATGTTAAAGATTCTTTATGGAGCCACACAGGCTGACTAAAAAACTTTTAGGAATCTCAATTTATCTTAAATGTTATTCTGTCCTGCTTATGTCTTCATTATGTTTCTGTGTGTGTGTGTGTGTGTGTGTCCATTGACATTAGTGAGTTATTGTGTGTTGACTGGAAGGTGGTAAAGCTCTTATGAAACAATGGCTTTTTGTTTCTCAATGATTTCCACCAATTCTGCATGTGTGTTTTCCCGTGAGGTTAAAACAATCGGCTCATTTCAGCAGCGAGGGAGTGATAAAGACAGACTGTCGTCCGCTGTGACGCAACGCCAGTTTGGCTGTCGCTGATCGATCGGCTTGTATTCTTTACCCCCACTCGCCCTGTTAGTTCAATCCACCCGCCCGCTCTGAACAACACATACACAAACACACACACTTCCTAATGAAACCCAGGAGTGTTGTAGTCAGGGCGGTCAGCCTTTGTTCAACTTTCCTAATCTCCAGTTCTTTCAGATTTGCGAAGCCACGTGCATCGGCCTCAGAAGACAGACGTATCCCACAATGCAACAGGCGAGGAAAGACGTCATGACTCTCACAAAGGAAACTGCAGTTTAATGTTTCATTGATATCGTTGAGGAAATGACAATTTTACATCGCAAGTGATTCTTCGTGGAATTCTTTAAAAGACATATTATTTATTTTTGGCTTATAAAGGTCCATTTGATAGTCCATCAACTATATATTTGTTTAATTTGCTCCTGAACAATTTCAAAGACTCAAAAGAAACAGTCCAGGGTTTTTGTTCCCAGTCATCTGTGCTGGGTTGAGTTATTTCATGTTGACCTTTGTGCGACCCCATCAGACAATAAACTCTCAAAAATGAGGTTCAGTACCACACACATCATCGTGGGTATCAATGAGCACACGCCTATGTGCACAAATATGACAAAAGCTTTTTGCACACTTTTTTATAGAAAACAATGTGTACATGAAGACTAATGCACTGCCAAGCTAGTCTAATGATCTGAAGCCTCCTGTAGAATCCTTATGACATCAGCATCTTTTTTTACTGGGTTTGGACACCAATAAACTGAAATCAAAGGTCATTTTATTAGGCTTCGGTGACTGCTTCATAACAAGCGGTTTCGTATGAAAGCACTACATGACGTGGCGTTTTTCCGAGGCTAAACGCTGTGAATTGTCAAGATGGAAGTGAGAGGGTGTGTCCCTCACAGCAGCTGGTGAGGTCAGGAAGCATTTAACAGTGATGTCATCTTCAGAAAGCGATGTTTCCTTTTATCTCACATCGGCCTGCTGTGAGAAAAACTCACAGGTCATCCGTCGGCCTCACAAGATGCATTCAAGGGAAGAGAGATCCCTCCATGTTATGGTTGTGAAAGTTCATGATGTCAGATGTTTACCATTCTAATAAAACCATGATACCATGATTTTACTACAATTTAAACAAATATAAAACATGGTTTCTATATTTAAACCACGGTGATCACAAATAAGCCATGGCTTTGCTACAGTAACCATAGTTTAACCGTAGTATTTGTAGTAAAACTGTGTTTATACAAATGCAAGATGGTTACCAATGGTTAGTTTATTAAAGTGATACTTTTTAATGGACGAGTATAAAAAGGGTTTTCTGAAAATGAACTTGACCTTTACAAGAGAGGCCGATGTATTTGCATAAAAGCAGATCAAAATGTGTGGCAGTCTCAGACAAATAATACGTTTAATCTACTCACCCCGCAAAAAATTGTAATAAGAAGTTCAGTTTTTTTGTAAAATATCCCGTAAAATTATCAATTTTACTCATGTTGCAAAACAATAAATCGTTTTGTCATTACTCTGAAAAAAATTACTTGTAGAATTTACTTAATAAAATCCTTGTATTTTTTAAGTGAAATGTGCTGCTTTTTCAATTTACTAACCAGAATAAAGTAAATTCTACTTATTAAATACATTTGGTATTTGTTAAAATATTAAGTAAAGATTACTCAAGGTAAACAAATAAAAAACAACTGCATTGAACAAGAGCTTGTGTCTAACTCAAACTTCACGGTTCACTTACTTTCATAATAAAATATACTATTTCTTTACAACAATGATGGTCAAGTGAGAAGAGCCTGGTGTTCACTGTACTGGCATTAGCACAGTTAGTGCTCTATCAGAGAAATAATTCCTGACTAATATTGTCCCTCCCTCAGTCTAAGCACAGGCCCCGCTCATCTGAACAAGAGTAACCACTTAAAAAACCCAAAACTAAAAATAATACCAAAACTCTCCTAAATCAACAAAAAACACGAAACAAGTCTTTCTTTTAACTGAACAACACTTGAAATAAAAATGAAAATTAATCTCCTAATGCAGTCAGATGCAAAGCATGCTGGGAACTACAGATCAACGGCCAAGGTAGTTATATCTACAAACTGAAGTAAGTAAACTTCATTTATACCAGCTTTGGGTTTATCATAATAAAATTGAATTGGATTTACTTAATTATTTGTTCATTTGTTCAAAATCTTAGCAACCAAAATTAGTAGATTTTATTTCTAAGATTTTTACGTTATTTCAAAGGTCCAATCAGTCAAATTGCAACCAAATGCTCACCCCATCCCCCCGTCCGAAACATTACGACGGATGACAGAACATGGCGAATTATATGCAACCGCTGTGTTTGTAGCTAGAAATAGCTCATTCTAAGGTATTAAACGTTCCTTGTGTAAGCTCTTTATACACCTGAAGACATAGTTATGTATATTATTTTGCATTTCTGTCAATAGATCCTCCAAAAAAATTACACAACTAATTTTTTTATTAAAAAACTGGAACATAATTCTTAAAGTTTACTTAAATCATTTATTTTCATAAAATCTACTAAGGCACATAATATTTCTTTCAGTGTAGAGATATCTGTACTGCATGGAAACCAAGACAAAAACTTGAATTATTAAATGATTTTTTGATGTGAACTGAAGACTTCACTTTAAAAAGAGTATTTTGTGTGCCACTGAATGTATATACATTTATATACAGCGTATGAAGTTTTTACAAGAGAGCGTTATCAAATCAAACCTGTGTATGTATATGATGAGACTCGTGTACTGCAGGCCATGCGGCAGAGAGCTCACAGAGGTCTGAGGTTTCGGCCGGACAGTCCTTGACTAGAGGAAGTGTGGAGTCCAGGGAGGAGCAGTTTCCCACACCCAGAAGAAGGGCTTTCAACTGGTCTTACACAAACACTGAAGCCCTCAGGAAGGAAAGAGTTACCAAACATCTCCACAGACCCAATACCAGCCGAGAACCCATCTATGGACACATCAAACTAGACACAGAAATGCACATTATCATTATGTTTTCTTGCACAAGAAAAACACACATTTATTTATAACATTAACTTTAGCAACAATTACCAGTAAACTCACAAACACACACATGTTGTGTACTGGCAGATGTGTGCGTTTTTTATGTTGGCGTGGTGAAGTTCGTTTCAGATGGATGGATAATCGAATAAGTCTCGCTGCCCGTTACTAATCGAACAGTCTCCACAGTTCAGAATGAATTGGTCGAGAGCAGAAGGTCACACACACACACAAAATTCTCATTTTTTCTCTCAGCTGATCCCCTCCTCTCATGACGGTCTCACGCCGCAGGAAAAACACACACGGGTTCACTCAGTTCACTAAATAAAGTGCCTCTGCCAGTCATGATGTGTTCACTAAACTCTACTTTGCTTTTCCTTTGAACTGAAGTTTAATTCTTATGTCAGGTTTACCAGACATAAACTGTCTCATCGAGTGATATCCAAACAGCTCAAGTCGTATCATGATCTTATTTTACATTACATTTGTTATTTTATTAAAAATAGTGAGACAATATTTAAAAAGAGCATTCTTCATCATTGACAATCATTAAAAGCCTGAAGAGTTTATTATCTATATTTACCTGTCTGTCTTTGATGTCTGCTCATGATGCTTGAGGTAAATCATGTTAGGGGCTATAACCTGGAACCAAACAAATTAGGGACATCAGAGACAATATGACATAATGGCACATGGATGCAAAAAAAGGAACATAGTCCCAAGTTTGTGCAACTGGAACGTGACTTCATATGATCAAGATAGAGTTATTTAAGTTTGTCTTTCGTATGAGCTTTTAATCTTTTTATATTTTAGTTTTTTGTCTGTTAATTGCTTTAGTCATTTTCTTTTTATTTCTGATATGTTATATTCATTTTCAAATTCTATAATTGTTGATTTTTGCTAATAATAATAATACAATAAATATTATATTCATTTCTTAATATAATTTATTTTTCAGTTAATCATTTCAGTGCCTCGGATTAAATTTATTACAGTTTATTCCCAAAGCAACACTCATATTTTTTGTTTTAGCCTACTGTTTTTCAAATACAATTTAGGCCTATATTTTTTATTTAATTTCAATTGAAAAGAAATATAGTTTAACTCAACAATAACCCTGGGAAGATAGTGGCTTTGATTATGAGTTTTAAACAAATATGAACGTGGATTTCTGACATTATCGCATACACTTCTTGAAGTAGTAGATAAAAGGTTTGCTCTGTCTCTCAGATCTGTCTGAATTTCTGGACAGTTTGGCTCCAGTTCTGCATTCACACAGACAGGACAGACTCCACCCGCATTTTTTGAATACACCAACTCATATAACTCCACCAAAAGAAAAAATACATTCAATTACAGCATATTTATGACAAAACGTCATATCTCAGTACATACCCAGAGTCAGATATGATGGTGCTGCTGTATGTCAGTTGTCAGTAACAAAATGCCTGTTATAAATCTGTTCTAAAAACTGAGAAGCTCAAAGGCCTGTATACATGAGGTTTAAAGCTTTACTCTTCCATTATCATTAATATTATTCCTCAAATAAATCTGTAAACTTAATATAATCCGAATCTGAGCTAAAAACGAACAGCCGAAGTCAAGCCCCGTGAACGACACCTGTAACCATAACGACAACAACTGAAGAAACTAAAGATGGCGGCACTTTTAAAACCGGAAATGAACCACTGATATAGTCCTCATCATGGTCCTCGTAACCTGTGATATTTACTGTAGATGAGTGCACATAAATGCCACTAAATTGTGAAAACGAACCTTTTCGAGCACTAATTTACAAGATGAGACGCGTCAGTGAGAAGAACGTCACGTCAATCATTTCACGTCATCCTTTGGCTCAACCTGTGTCGTAGCGCGCGCCCGAGAAGACAAACCATATTTCTAAGTTTAAAGCCGGAAATGCTACAATAACTAAATTCAATACAATATTTAACAGAACGCGGTGAAAAGTAATTCTTTTTGCAATCATTTCAATGTATTTATTTCACCTTTTTTCTTCTTCTTTTGATACTGCTTTGACTGTAATGTTTTATTTTTTTATGTATTTGCATAATGTACCCCGTTGACTGTAACATTTATATTTGAATAAAAAAGATTAAAAAAAAGGAGACACAAAATGTCGGAGTGCGCGCCCGGAAAAGTACGGTTCAGAAATCCAAACACAACAGCACACGTAATAGTAAAATGACAGCGTGAAATCTATGGTGTCCTTATTGTTAGATACTTTTCATCAGTTTTATTTAAAGTATAATAAATAATCTAAGACAACACAATTTAAAACGAAGTGCTATAATAGAAACATGCAGTAGGCCTACGTGCTTGCGTCAGGTTTGGGTTTAAGAGACGTGCAAATGTGTGTTCAGTGGTGGACGCTGCTGCCCCCTGCTGCTCAAACATCATATTTCACAGCAGAAGTATAACTTTTCATCAACGTCCTTTACCAGTAACAGTAACTCACAGTCATTTTAGTTATTCTTTATTTTATTGATTCTTATGAATCTCAAATCAGTTTGTCAATCAGAAAACTGTCTCAATCTAATGCCGTCAGACCCTAAAACACAAATGTATTTTAAGAAACATTAGGAACTAGTAAAACATCTATTATATAATGAAATCAGACATCTACAGTCACTTTAAACATAAGAAAGGCATCATTTGTAATTTATGCTATGTACAAACATGTTCATGACCATTTTCAGGTCTCTCTCTCTCTCTCTCTCTCTCTCTCTCTCTCTCTCTGAATTTCTCTCTGAATTTCTTCTGTCTGGTAGTGGATTAGACGAAGCACAGATGGTTCAGTTCTCCACGCAATCAAGATAAGGAGGATTATACAGGAATCACACGTCACAGTCGTTGTTTTCAACAGGATATCTGTTGTTTTAGCATTTCAAACCCAATGAACGCCTTTCAGTCAAATGTGCTTGTGAGATGTTTGTGCTGTCATCCATCCTCTTTAAAAAATAAATGCAATGCTGAGACGGCTAATTCATTGCAGTGGCATCCAGACAGTTTTAAGTTTGTTGTTCTACTTGACTTTCTACATTCAAAGTGTTTTTACGGGCTAAAGACACTATAGGTATTAAGTGTGGTGTATTTATAGACAGACAGAGAGAGATTTGTTGGTGAGCATCACCAGATTTAATCCATCTCTGCTGTGTGTGTGTTAGAGGATTCTTCTCAGTCACAGCTAAAGGTCCGTCTCTCTTCTGCAGTGTCTCTCCAGTCCTCCGGTCCCAGCAACAGCGCAGCCATGAGTTTCATCGCAGACGATGTGGAGATCGACCCGGTCACCCTCAACCTCATCATCCTTATCGCCAGCTATGTCATTCTCCTCCTGGTCTTCCTCATCTCCTGCATCCTCTACGACTGCCAGGGAAAAGACCCCTCCAAAGAGTACGCACCCGATCCCATGCCCAACATCAACCCCACACCCATACGGCTGGTGGTCATGCAGAACTCGCCCGCCAACGGCCGGTGGGACCAGAACAATATGGTGGCCACATACGAACCTCCAGGCGGAGAGAAAAAGAGCACTTTGGTCTGACAGCGTGATGGACTGATAACAGCAGACGGATAAACTCTGCACGCACTTTTTTTCTATTTACTGTACATGCAAGCTACTTTACTTTTCGTTTTCTATTTTGTGTAATGCACCTTTTTTAACAATAAATCGTTATTTGTATCTTGGACTAAAAATGTTGGGATTGGATTTTCAAAAGACAACCTTTAAACGGTGAGAACAATTTTTTTTTCTTTACATCTTTTTTTCGACGGCAATATGATAGTTTAGAGACTAGGAGTCAGTGGTTTGGGCCTTCATTTCATTTCAATTTAACACAATTGTTTATGGCCTTATGTTATTTTAAGTTTCACAAGCTATTTTTAATTTGCATTTAAAAAAATGCATGATACTGTATGACAAAAACTACAACTAGTAAAAAAGGAATTCAACAAAGTACCAAAAAGATGATTCTACAAGAGTGATGCCATATTTAAATAGGCCTGCTTTGAAGTAAATGCTGTACACTGTGTGCAAATTGAAGATTGACATTTATTGTTGATTAATTTAATGATGTAACACTAATGGTTATGGTTTCACACTGTTATTTTGGTAGAAACTGTAATAATCCGTTTTAAAGATTCTGCTCACTCAAATTTTTTATTTCACAAATAATGAGTACTTAATTTATATAAGTTATCAAGAAAGGATGATCGACAGCTCAGCCTGTGATGGTAACGTATGAGAGTTTGTCAGAGTCAGACTGAGGAAGTTCATGGTTTACATACACAACACCTGTTTCAAAGGTTGAGCCTAACAAAGTAAATATTTAACATCGAGATAACTGAAGATAACACCGTATCACAATTACACACGCACGCAGATAACACGCTGCTTAATCTAGATCAGACACATGTACAGACACTCGAGAATCAATTATATATTAAGAAACAGTATAAAAGACCTTGTTGTCATCCCCAGAAAATGAGCTTTTGCTTTAAAAAAGTGACCGACTGCTGAGCCAAACATTCAGAGTTTTGAGTTTGTGTCCAGACAGATCCAATGTAATAAAAGAGGTCATCTATATGCTAATGTAGTCCTAAAAATAGACAAAAATAAAGCGAGTACTAAAATACACAGTTTTCCTTTTCTTGAATAGATGAATAGATAGGAAATGTATGACATCATCTAAGGGTTGTCCAATCAATTGCTCTCTGCAATTAAAAGTCCGTCCCTGATTCCTCCTGCCGCTGATCAGTTATAGAAGGTATTAACATCAAGACACGTGTGTAGTGTAAACTAAAGACTGATGGCTATTACAGACATCTAGAATGAATAATCTTCATATTTTGCGCATGTAATTTAACAGTAATTTAATAAAACATACATTTTTTGTCTGCAATACATATCTAGGTGTGATGAAGGCCCAAATTGTGAAATACAAAATGAATTGTTTTACTGATAAATAGAACAGAGATTGAATAAAGAGAGAGAGAAAGAGAGAGAGAGAGAGAGAGAGAGAGAGAGAGAGAGAGAGAGAATCTCCCAAGGATGAATTCATCCAACCCAAACAAAATTCTATAAACTTTAGGTTCACTTTATTAAATAAACTTATGTGAAGTTCAAGAATAATATTAAATATGTCTTATTTTCCAAATACAAAATATAATTGTAAATGTACTATTTCAATAGTGGGGACTAGCCAGGCTTACATTTAGTTTTTCTAAACACACTTTTAAGTTTACTTTATACTACATGAGTAATTCACGTTTTTACTTTGTACTGCAACTACATGTCTTGACTACAAAGTGAACGGATAGTTTATAAGTTCAATACTTGTTTTTGCACGTTTTACTTTGAAAGTACACTATAAAGTATACTCTAAGTAACGTACTAGTTTACTTTTTATACTGCAAATACATTTTTTAGGTGTTCTATTTATATATTATTTTTGCACTTTAAGTATACTAGAGTTTCTATTTATGTGTTGATTTATATATGATAAATATGTGTACTTCAATCAGATTGGAAGTCAATTCCTAGTGTACAAAGATGTCCAGCTTCAGTTCAGTTTTATTTGCTGACTTGTAACTGTATATAAACTTCAACATGTATTTTTATAAGATGCAAAGTTATGTTATACTGCCTCTGAGTATAACTCAAATAAAAGAGTCAACACAACCACACGCAAGCCAAGTATACCTCATGATACTTTTAAGGACATCTTCATCAAAACATTGAGCATAGACCAAATACTAAGACTTGTAGAAGTGTACTTAAACGTCATTTATTTCTGAGAATGCATAAAATGAGTGATAGTTTAATAGAGGTTTAGTGTTGTGTTTGGGTCTCTTGGTTTGTGTTGTGTAGTCTGGTCCAATATTAAAACTGGGATCTGCCGGCTCTCTGGGATATTGTTTCTCCCGTCAGGTGGCCTCTTGTTATGTCCCTGCGGTTTCTACTCTCACTGTCCATTAAAGAGTAATGAGAGACTCGGCCCTCGGGAAACACGCTCTCTGAAAAGCTTTCTGAGTCTGATTTCATTTACGGGAATCCCGCTGGACTTGTACTAGGAGAAAGGTTGAGGGAATTGTTCTTCAGCTGACCTGTTTTTGCATGATCTAGGGATTCAGAATCAACTTGTTAAAAGTCAAATGCTTACAGTCACTTTCACATACAAAATCCCAATTGGAACAACATTCCCATCAACCATTTGAGGTTTAGTTTTAGTGGGGTTAGCACGCTTTACTGGTTGTGGGAGGTTTTGGATAAAAATTTTAATCTAGGAACAACAAAGGATTTTGAGCCAGGAATATTTCCTACTAGGCTAAATTGCTTTGTTTTTACCACGGTACTTCTTTTCTCAAGCTCCAGACAACCTTAATCTTTCCGGATTTAAAGCAGACCATCCCTGCTTAAAAAAGAGCTACAAGACATTGGAGTGTTCCTAAAAATGACCTTTGACCTGCGTACGTCTGCTCAGACCCTGACACCAAGCACTTTTCAACGTCAAATACAGAGGCCTGCAAAAATCCTCATATTTATGAAAACGGTCTTTGAGCTAAAAATTTTTTAGCCCGTGAACACAGGGATCTGCGTCCATAAGATTCTCATGGACTCACTCCAAAACCTGTGTTAACAACACAATGCTGTAATAAAAAAAACAGCAATATGTTTATGGAGCACAAAAGCATGATTTAATTTTTTTGGTGCGAGTATAATAAATGTAAAGGATACATTTTTTTATTTCTTGCAACATTTAGAAATCTTTTTCCTCATGTCAGTGACGCTGTACAGATCTGGTCTTATGTTTACACAATCCCGATCGATGTACCAAGCTCTTTTTGTTTCATTCATTAAAGTACTCGGACAGATGTACGGCGTTGAGAATAATCTCCAGAGACAAGAACAGATGATTCGATTGTAGAGAAATACGTCACACAGAACATTAAGAAGCGAGAGACGGATCAGCCTTCTTGTTAGTGTCTTAGTGTAATTCCCCAGGTTTATTTAGACCTCTACACTTCCTCTAACAGTTACATGGCAGACAGTCTGACTGTTTTCACTAACAAGGATTTCCATGAAACCACAAGCGTCTAAACGCTCGGTTATTGTTCTTGTGCATGTCACTGTATAGATGAATGAAAGAACCTACAGCAGATTTATCCTGCGTTTAGATGTGAAAACTCGTAGGCCCGGTTTCACAAACAGGATTAGCTGAAGCAAGGACCAGACATTAAGGCTAAAAGACTTTTGCTCAGATTTCGCCCAGATTTTCAGTCTGGACTTGTTGCAGAAAATCTGTGCCAGTCTGCTGATTTTATTAGTACGTGTGTTTCTATCTGAAACTTTCAAAAACTCTGCAAGAGTATGATGTCTAGTTTTAAGTCTTGTAGTGTATTCCAGCCAATAGTTAAATATTGGATATTTGAGGCACTTTTATAAAAATGCCATTACTGGTTTGCATCTTGAGACAAAACAATGTTACTGACATATTTTAAGATATGTCGTGTTTAGTTATTTTCAGTTAAGACAGGTCAAATATTTATTTTAGTAAATACAGCCAAACAGTCCCTGTGAACTGGAAGTTGCCATCGCTTTTACTTCCGTATATTGTCGCTTTTCCGAGTGAAATGGAATTTCGAATGAGAAAAATAGTGGGCGTGGATTTTGAGTTTCTCTGCGATATGATTGGATGTATAAAATCCATTTTGAAATGGAACTGGGAGCAGATTGACAGGTGAATGGGAGGAGTTAACGGATGCTCCGCCCAAGCCGTCTAACATACGTCACCAAAGATGGATAGTCATTACAGGACGGAAGAGCATTTTCAGATTTTAAATCAACATTAATAAACTAATGATAAACTATTTACTATAAAGGCTGTAATATTTCATTTAGATTATTATTTCACTGGGACTTTAAGCCTCGTCTGTGAACCTGGGCAATATTGTCCAAATCAAGTTTTCTACTTTTTATTGTTTCATTTACTCTGTTTTTACTACTTCAGCAGAAAGTTTACGTTGCATTGTTTGCATGTGTAATCCCCTGACAGGCTACCACAGCCAATTATGTATTTAGGTATTATTTTGATCACATTTTGTACTTATTTTTATTCAGTTTGATGAAATGTGTTGGCAGCAGTTTTCAGGTACTTTAATCCGTTGACGTGGCATCCGTTTAAAGCCCGAGACAATGCGGTCAGACAGGTAAATCTCCTGCAGAGCTGTAAATGAATCCTGTTACTGTAAACACCTCTGACATCAGAAATAAATGCATAAAAGTGAGGCCTTGTCTTACAAAAACATAATGTACCGTGGTAAAGATGCTAATACCATTGTACAAAAAGATCATTTTCATATTCACCATAGTATTCACATAGCATTCCAAAGCAGACATTTGTCTTTTGGTTTGAAAATGTTTTCTTCTTTTTAGTTTTAAGAAATATATATAAACTAAATATAAACTCATTCTCATGTTTTGTGACATCTAGTGCTGTTTACATAATGTTATTTCTGTCACAACCCCCCAGCGGTTCTTCACTGGAATATGCTGTCTCACATTAACATTGTGAAAGTTTGCCCCTGAGCTCTTGTTGCAACATGCGGCCTTGTGTGTGTGTTCATAGTTAAGATTAATTTTGCGACGATTCATCAATTTTGAGTCATCTGTGACCCTGAATTTTTCTTTTATGCCAAATGTCATTAGGATATAAAGTAAAGATCATGATCCATGAAGATATTTAGTAAATTTCTTACCTTAATAATATAAAAACTTTATTTTTATGAGTGGATGGCCTGCTACAGTGCCTCTGATTAACAACTTCAAAGGCGATTTTCTCAATATTTTGATTTTTTTTGCACTCTCAGATTCAAGAGCTTTAACGGTTCTAGATATTGTCCTATTCTAACAACTCATACATCAATAGAAATTGTATTCAGATTTCAGATTATGTTAAAATCTCAACATTGACCCATGAAGCTGATTTTGTTGTTCAGGGTGTCACATCTTCAAACAGCAGCATCACGCCCCCTGTTGAAAAAACTGGCATATGCTGGTTTAGTTTGTTTTGATGCTGATTTTCTTGTTTTGTGCTGGTTTAAACTAGTTATGTGCTGGTTTAATCTTGTTATATGATGCTTTAAATTGGTCATGTGGTTGTCCTTAGCTGGTTTAAATTGGTCAAACCAGCTTCAAAACATACCTGTAGCTCAGTGGTAAGAGTATGCGTTAACAACGGGTTCGATCCCAGGGGATTGCAAATACCTATGTATAAATGTATAGGATAAAGCAATGTAAGTCGCTTTGGATAAAAAGCGTCTGCCAAATGCTTAAATGTAATTGTAAATGTAATGGTTTGGTTTGTTTTGATGCTGTGCTGGTTTAAACTGGTCATATGCTGGTTAAAATTGGTCATATGCTGGTTTAAGATGGTCATGTGCTGGTTTTAGATGGTCATATGCTGGTTTAAGATGGTCATGTGCTGGTCCTTACATGGTTTAAGTTGGTAAAACCAGTATCAAAACATACCTAATGGTTTGGTATGTTTTGTTGCTGGTTTGTGCTGGTTTAAGATGGTCACCTGCTGGTTTTAGATGGTCATATGCTGGTTTATGATGCTCATGTGCTGGTCCTTAGCTGGTTTAAGTTGGTAAAACCAGTATCAAAACATACCTAATGGTTTGGTATGTTTTGTTGCTGGTTTGTGCTGGTTTAAGCTGGTCATGTGCTGGTTTAAGATGGTCATATGCTGGTTTAAGATGGTCATGTGCTGGTCCTTAGATGGTTTAAATCGGTCAAGCCAGCATCATAACATACCTTGCTGTTATTTCAACAGGGACCCTGAGTGCACAGGTACACAACAACACAAATACAGAATGAAACCAGACGGTGTTTCAGAAGCACACCGTTCAAAGACAATGATGTCACAAATGATGATTTACTTACAAGATGTCATAAAGCAAATGCCCGTCTTGCTAAGACGTGTATGTTGCTCTGACATGTACGCCACATGATAGAAAGCATCAAATGATTATGGATTTAATGGTTATGGTGGCGATAATGGGCCCGTTGCTCTCTATGGTAATGTGGTTGGGTTTATTGATTGGATGTTATCTGGCATGTGGAAACTAATTGAAAAAAATTACATCCGACTAGAATAAGACTCAAAAATATATATTTTTTAATGGTTTTAATGGTAAACAGCTGATGGTTGATCATGTAAACCATTATCTTCCATTGTTTAGTTCAGCACAGGAATAACAAAAGTTAACCTGTAGTTCGCAAGCATATTACATTACAGAAAACCAGTTGAATGACACAAGAATGACGTCATTGCTGTTCGCTTACGGACACACAGAACACTGTTCAAACTGGAAAAGCGACTCTCTCTCCACACTACGCCCCGCCCTCCATTGTTGCGTCAAACAAAAAGTGCTCATTACCTCCGCTGATTGGATGGATTGGTCGGCCGCCTCATGCCCACCGCGCTCCCATTGGCCGGAAGCCCCGTCAGTCAAACCCGCCGGAAAAAAATGCACGAAAAACTCCGGTTGTGTGCTGTGAGAGAAAGAATAGGGGAAAGGTAGAGAAAGATCGGACGCGTGAAGGTCTGATCTAATGAATTATGAGTGCATGTCTGAGTAAAGGTCGATTCTAGCAGCTATGGTGTCGCGCGCGCGTTTGAAAGAGGCGTTTGAGTGATTTTATGAATAGGAGTTTCTTTGACAGGCCTCGTCAGACTCGTCTTCAGCATCGGACATAGTGAGAGGCTCATTTTCTGATCTCGCCCGTGTTTTTGTCTGTGACTTTGTGGACATGAAGAGGGTTAATAGTTTCCAGAGGTGAGTCGGAGCTTTAGCTGTCCAGCTAACGGTCTGATTACGAGGAACGTTATCAGTCTGATCTCTCGTCTTTCTAAACTGTTTTTTAGTTGATCTGTTCTGTGTTATTGAATGATAGATCACACACCGTGCATCATTTTTGACTGTTTAGAGATCAGACCACGAGACGTATTACGTTAGATCAAACATCTGTTCTGTATTGAGATCAGACTTTGCATTTATCTATATAATGCATTCAGAGTTGAGACCAGGCATATGTTTTACTCTATTGAAGAGATTGGACCATGCACTGAGACAAAACATCATTCTGTGATCTGATTATGAGTGAATGTGTTGATTGGGGGTATTCAGATCGGAACATGCATGCAGAATACACCCTACATATCAGACCTCATCATGTCTTCATTTTAGAAAGGTGCTTTGACTCTAACTGAGGATGAGACCACGCATCTGTTGAAGTTACCAATGATGAGATCGGACCGTCATCATTAACGTCATCCTGTGGTGGTCTGATCATGCTTTTATCCTAATGCACGGGTGTAGGAAACGAGAGAGATGCAGTACAAATGCAGATGTGTATGAGAGCATGCACCACTGCATCAGACATCACGTTTTATTTCAGACTAGTTTGATCCTTAAAGTCATACTTCACCCAAAAAATAAAGTCCTGTCATCATTTGCTCACCCATGTCTTTATAAATGACTTTGTTCTTCTGATGAACACAGAGAAAGATATTTGGAAGAATGTTAGCAGTTTTCAATTCTTTCATTGACTGTCATAGTAGGAAAAATTTAATGATTGTCAAATGTGCCCCATGGCTGTTTGTGTTTCTAAATTCTTCAAAATATCTCACTTTGTGTTCAACAGTACAACAAAAATTACATTTTTTTTCCTACTATGGTAGTGGATGATGTCACAGAACTGACAATTGCTTACACTCTTACAAATATCTTTCTTTGTGTTTAACAGAAACAGAACAAATACATTTATAAAGGTTTGAAACAGAATTTTTATTTTGGGGTGAACTATCCCTTTAAACGACATTAAAAAGTAAAAATAAGATAACCGAGATGACTTTGACTTGTTAAGGTTTTGTCTCTATTGGACTCAACCTCGTACTGTAGTTTCATTTGTGCTGGTTTTGTTATTCCGAGTAGGTGTGTCCTGTGGATCCTCATGTGTCTCATTAAATATGAATGTGTTGTTGTTTGTTGTTTTTCAGGTTTATGAACAGCCGGGCGGCTGCCAACTGCCGCTACAAACCCACATGTTATGAGCATGCGGCCAACTGCTACACCCACGCCGTAAGAGAACGTCCGCTCATTCATTCGTGATGTTCAATTCTACTTATGCGCCCCAATGCTTATTTGAGTCGTTACGTCATGTGACCACCAAATGTTGTACTGCCCTAGTATTGCATTTTGTTTTTATCAGTCATGAAATGTCTCTCTCTCTTTATGTCTCGGCAGCTCTTGATCGTCCCAGCGTTTGTGGGCATGGCTCTGTTATACCGGCTGTCCGATGATCGCTGGGAACGCATCACGGCCTGGGTGTACGGCATGGGTCTGATCGGCCTGTTCCTCGTCTCCACCGTCTTTCACATCATCTCGTGGAAAAAGAGCCACATGAGGTCTGTTTTCGTTAAACACAGTAAACAGTACATCACAAGGTCGTTTGTTTGTTTGTGGTGCGATTATTTAAGCAGCAGTGTGGCTGCCAGGTTCAGCAAAGGATTCTGGGTAAAACCATGGTTGCACTTAAGCTTAAATTGCAACTTTCGGCCCACGATAGATATGAGCAACAAGAAATGATGTCACGCTCCAGGGCATGTTTTAGAGCCAAATTAGGTCATGTATGTACTTCTCAATGTGACAGAGAACTGATTTGGTTCTTGTTTTGTTTTAGGAACATGGAGCACTGCTTCCACATGTGTGACCGAGTGGTTATATACTTCTTCATCGCTGCCTCTTATACGCCGTGGTAAAGTTATGTCTGTAAACTCTTGATCTGAAAACATTGAATCAAAATGTTACTACACTTACGATATAACCATGGGATGGAGTATCATGTAACTAACATGGTATTTATCCAGGTACCATGTTTTTTTTATCTAGTACAATAACTAGTAGTACAGCTGATGTGTTTTGTATGGCGGAAGGTCTCATTTTTGTGCATTGATGTAATCCTGTATTTACAGAAAGTGATGTCATCGTGTAGAAATGCTTACACGTGCGTCTAATGTCAGTGATCTTGTAACAAGTTATTATCAACCTGATCTCACATGAATTTTTTAACTGTTATGAGGAGGCTAAAATCCTATAAGTTCATGTGATGTGAATCGTACAAAAATGTACAGATATTAGAAAAACACTAATGAAGCCCCACCCCTAAATTAAACGTCTTGTGTTGTGAAATAGTTACGAATTGTCGTGAGATTGTGTCGTTTTATCAGACGTCGTGTTGAAGCAGTCTTTGAAATGAGACCGTATTTCGTAGCGTATGTTCACTTTCGTCTCAGTGTGTGAATAATTCAGCATGTCTGAGGGTTGTGTTAAACATGCAAACGCAGAAGTGAAGGGATATTTAACTCCTGTAACCGAGAGGCTTTATTGTACACTGACAGACACAAAAAGCTCTCTGTCAGGAATCATCGACCGTCTGGATAATTACAAATTTTATTAGATGCGTCTTGTAAAATTAAGTATTTCTAATATCAATAATATAATCTACAGTTTGAAGGATTGATTGGTTATTGTTATTATTAATGACAAATATGATGATTTCTTGACACTTGATCTCAACTCAATATTTATTTACGACAGTGTTTTTATGATGCTCCCAGGCAAGGTTATTAAAGTCTAGTAAAACTATTACAACATTTATATTTATTAATAGACAGCAAAAAATAACTAAAGCAATTAACTAATTAAATGAAGTAAAGCAAAATGTAAGAAATGTTGCCTCAGCGAAGTAAGTTAAAGAGGCACTAAAATAAGAAAGGGATAATGTACAGGCAGCCGGTTATTATCGCAGAAATAAGCCCTGACAGTGTTATCAGGAGGCAACGCTAAGCGTTAGGTCGCAGTTTTGGTTTTAAAGTAAAAAACGACGTTCAAACGTCAAGAACAGTCAAATTGGTTTAATCATTTGTAAAAATAATGTCATATATTGTTATTAAAAGGCATATTTAGAATTATTTTTGTGTAATATTAAACTGCCCCTCTCAAAATGATTTGCAGCATCCGGGTTACAGTGTGTTATTAGTTTTGTGCGGTTGTTATTTGAAAATCGCGACTGACCAATCAGAATCAAGCATTCAAATGAGCCGTGTAATAAAATAAAATAATGAACACTGAAATACACATATATATATATATATATATTATACTATAAATAATATAATTTATTACACGGCTTGTTGTAATGGTTGATTCTAATTGGCCAGTGGTGACATTGGTGACATTTGCAGGTACTTTATTCCCAGATAAGAACCTCTCAAAACTAATAACACACTGTAACCAGGATGCAGCAAATCATTTTGACAGGTTTTTTTATAACATATATGACATTTTATTTACAAATGATTAAACCAAATTCCCTGTTCGTGACATCTGAACGTCGTGTCCTTCCTTAAAACCAAAAGTAAACAGCTTTACCTCGTGGAAGATCTGCATTCTGTAAAAATTAGCTATTAAAATATTTCACCATTCACGTCAATTTTTTCTTATGTGGCAAGTAGCCGTGTAATAAGTGGGATAATATTCAAGCAGCCGGCTGTTATCACAAAATAAGACCCTTCAGTCCCTACTCCGCTTCACATGTACATTATCTCTTACGTAATAAGTCTTATATTATAATATTATATCTTATAAAGTTAATGAGTGTACTACACTTAACCTTCTAAACCTGAATCTGTACGTACAGAAAGATGAAGGTATGTTTACTGTAACGTGTGTGTTATGTGTATTTATGACACTGATGATGTGTGTGTTTATTATGGGCTCATGAAAGCTGTGTGTATGCTTGTGTTTTTGCAGGCTGAATCTACGCGAGCTCGGCCCTCTGGCCTCTCACATGAGATGGTTCGTGTGGCTGATGGCGGCCGCGGGAACAATCTACGTGTTTAACTATCATGAGAAGTACGTTTATCATCAGACGTTTCTGTCAATGAGAGATTCTTGCAGTCTCAGATGTGATTTTGCAACTATAAGGTTATTAGTAAAGAAATAATCAACAAGCCTTTTGATTTTTTTTATCATCACATATTTTTCTTGCAAGGTTAGTTGGTTGAAGACACAATAGAGACATTATGGGAGCTTTTTAATTTGATGTAATCCGCTTCTTACCTGCAAAACCTTGTGATATTAGAGATGCTAAATTCTTATTTTTTTTGCACCGATGTCTTTTTGTTCTTTGCAATTGATGTGTCTGTTTTGTGTATTTGTTCAGGTATAAATTAGTGGAGTTGGCCTTCTATCTGACCATGGGTTTTTTCCCGGCTCTGGTGGTCACATCAATGGTGAGTGTATGAGCTCATTCCCTGTTGATTTTAACAATTTAATCTGATCTTTAAATTACACATACGCAAATCGGCATGAATTTTCTTTAAAAAGAAAACGACCCACATTTATAAGCTATTTACTATAAACGCTGCAATATTTCATGAAAAAATAAGAAACGTCATTTTTAATGTCACTGGCACTTTAAGCATTAAATATTCTGTTCATTTTGTGGAACAAACTCTTTATTTTAAATGTTCCTTTTTCTTCAAGTCACTAGAATTTTTTTATTTAGTTTTTTCCTGCTTTGGGTTTTTTCGTCTGAGATCATCTTAACCTTTAACACCGTTTGTCACGACAACATGTTTGACCTGCCGTCCTGATATGTCTTTTGTGAGATATCTGTCAGATGTCTCTTCAACCGGCAAATATTATTGTTATTCAAAAATCTTGACACACCGGTCAGATGGGTTTCATAGTGAGGTTTTACCTTATCACATGATCTGTTGAATGATACAGACTTTCTATTCATATGCTGTGTATATTGCTACATATCTTTATTCCTCATGATTTAGACGTTAAGTATAATACGTGTGATATTGTGTCCTCTAACGCTCTCTTGTGGCTGGTCCTGTTAGTTCATAAAATTTCCATAGAAAGGCCAATGAATTAAGAATAAACGTAAGCCCAAAATATTGTTTATTAAATGAATTATGTTGGAATTATTATTATTATGGATACATTCACATACGTTAAGATAACCCAGCAAATAAGACTTCATCACATGGCATTCCAGATTGAATATGGTCATATTATGTTCTGTTGATCAGGACGCAAGTTCTCCTAAAAATCAGTATTGTCAAATTGTCATCTTTATGGCGGCTGTGGCTTGTGGTTAGGCTTGGTTTGTAAAAAATGGTTTATTGTGTTCTAAAACCAAAACAATCGATTATTGCGTCACATAAGTGTAAACATTGTTTCTATTTCACAACATGATATCATATTGCTGCTTGACAGCTATTTCTAACCTGTTTTGCTACCTATTAAAATCTTAGTCTGTTTTTGTATTAAATGTATTTAATGTTACTAACTGTCTTGTGTTCTTGTTTTAAACAGAGTAACACAGATGGATTGTATGAGCTGGCATTCGGGGGTTTCGTCTACTGCCTGGGCGTCGTCTTTTTCAAATCAGACGGCGTGATTCCGTTCGCTCACGCCATCTGGCACGTGTTTGTGGCGCTGGCTGCCTCCATCCACTATTACGCCATCTGGAAATACCTGTACCGCAGTCCCCTGCCCGAAGACATCAGAGATGCCTGAACGCTTCACACGTCTCCTCATCCTTTCCTCTGACCTGCATCTTTCTCACGCCTCCTCTGTCTCTCTCACTCCATGCTAACACCACATTGAACGGCAACTAGAAAAGTTTACCAGTACGACCATGCAATGTTTACGGTTTTCTAACCATCCCAGAACCGCGTGTGTGTGTGTGTGTGTTTGTCAGTATTATGTAAATATTGTAGTGAAAATAGACTATGAATTGCTTTCTTGAAAAGATTGTAATGATCTGCGTGCATTCTGACACATGCACACACACATCTGGTATAAATGTGTATTTCATGTAATGAATAATTGAGATATTCATGTTTTCTGGTTTAGTTTTCAGGACATAAAGTGTATTTTTGCATCAAAATTCACTTTACTTTTACCTCAGCCGGTTGTTTTCTATAAAGTTCTTGTGGTTTTTCTACACTCTACACACTGGATGTTTCCTTCCCTCATATTCGGCTCCTGCACCTTCAGCAGATTTTAGTGTTGCGCAGGGCGTTGTTTTCTGTGCTGCACTTTTGTAACGCAGAACCACTTTGATATTCCATTTTTCTCATGTGAGTGTGTATTTGAGACGGAGTGAGGGGTGCAAACTGTCATGCACAGGCAGGTTTACAAAATTGAACAGATTTTTTTGGCCGCACCAAACAGACCAGCGGGATTTATAATGACAAAATATTGAAAGAGAATAGGCCGAGTTGACAAATAAGTAAATAAAAAATGACATGAAAGTCTAGGTTTCTTCACAACAACAGAAGAAAAACACGGATTGCATCACATTTAGCCTATTTTTAACTTTTTGCATTGGTGTTATTTGCAGTTTTTCAATATTGGTATGTGATTTTTTTTATAGGATGATGATGATTTAGATTTTTAGTCACAATAACTCATGATGTTTCATCGGCCAAAGCACTTGTGAACAGTTGAATAAATTTCACATATACTGCACTTTATTTCCCATGATCCTCTTCACATCTCCTCGCGTGTGCAGGCATGATGGGAAATGAAGTGTAGATTCTTTATGGCCTCAGCATCTTCATTCCAAAGACCGTGTTGTGTTTCTCTTGCATTTCTGCAGAAAACATGTGTGACACTGTGAATTGAATCAGCTGTGATCTGTTTGATCCTGTGATCTGATTTCAGAGCTCTGATGATGTAAATGTTTAAAGTTGCTGCTGTATCTGTGTATTCTTGTGTATTTAAATGAAGACATACACTTTTGTGTAATATTCCATTGCGTTTCATTTGTGAGAGTGTTTGATTTGTGTTTGGACCGCATGTTTTTGATGAACTGTACTCGGGGACAAATTAACTTTTGTAAAACTTTCTACATCTGTTTTGGCACATGATTCTTCTGCAGTGCTCTTTTCCAGTCGGACTTTAAACTACTGACGCTTCTGCTGTTCTCATTACACACGGTGTTTTGGTGCTGGTGTCACGAGACTGTATGTGTCCGGGATTTAATTTTTAATAAAAGACAGCAGCAACAGAACTCGGATTTCTCTGTTTGGTTTTAAATTGAGATTTAAGAGGATTTACTTGTTTTTTATATGATCTGGTCCGTGTTTCCTCAGGGTACATTGATAAGTTACATTTAAATATATTTGGCTACTTGTACTTAATCTGAACTACTTAAAGTGCAGTTTAATGTACATTAAAAAGATAAAGAATAAAACCTATATTGGTACATCGTAGTGTGGTTAAAGTATCGTAGTGTGCGTAAAGTAAAGTATAAATGAATCAATGACTAAATGTATAAATAATATGTAACTAGTCAGTGTTGGGCAAGTTACTTTGAAAAAGTAATTTATTACTAGTAACTAATTACACATTCAATAGTAATAGATAACTGCACAAACTACTCTCTCCAAAAAGTATTTATTTACTTTATATATTATCCTATATCCACCTTGATCAGTTAAGTGATTCAAGGATAGACATGAAACGACTCTTAATTAATTCAAATAAATAATATTAAACTACATAAAGGGGTTTTATCGACTGACCAAAGTACCACAAATGTGGGAATTATACATTAAAGCACAGATTTTAGAAGTTAGACTTTGAATTTCAACGTCAATTATTGCACACACACATATAACACACAGTATTTAGTTTAATTAGATCAGAAGTAACTGTTATTAAATTACAGCATAAATGAGAATAATCCCTTTATTTTTTCAGGAGGAGAGTAATTCAATTACAGTAACTAATTTGTAAACAACTTGGAACTAAAGGCACTTTTTGCACAAGTTTTCAAGTTGAAATTGGTGACATTTTAAAAGTGAAATCAAATTGAACTTTATTTGTTGAACTTCAAACTGAACGTAATTTGAATTTGAATGATGTCAAACTGACTTAGTTAGTTGAACTTAATTCAACTTTATTTTATGCGTTTGAATGACTTGTAATGTCAAATTTAATTTAACTTAAAAACTTAAGTTCAGAAGCTGCCTTCAATTCTGTGATCTTAATTTCTCTTGAAGAAAACCTACAAGTATATTCAAAGCCACTAAGAGTATGCTTCGAAGTGTATGTTCATGAACTAAAAATGTTAATAATGTTAATGTTAACTAAAAATATTGCAAGTACATTTAACTTACTATGAAGTTAGTTTTCTTACTGCTTGCTTTCAACCTAGTTCATAATATGAACTTAATATGTTTTGTAAAAGTGAGCTGAGCTCTCAGATTGTATTGTTTATGATTTAAAAGCTTCGCCATTTTTTGTCTATTTCATCTTTTTTCTGCGTGTGAATGAACAAAGTCCTACTCTAAAAGACTATTAAAGTATGACAACTACACACAAACAGGTGACACCTCGAGAAGGACTTGAGAGAAAAACTGAAGACTTTATTGGATACTAAATTTAAGAGAAGGATTCAGTAGGTGGCAGAAGAGAGCACTGCTTTAGCTTTATTCTTCAAAGGCGTGACACACAAAATCAAACATCTCATTGTCATTTCTCTCATCAGTCTGTTTATAATGGTGTTGCCTTCAATACAGCGGTCCCTGACGCACAGCCAGCGAGAAGCGTGAACTTAACCACTACGTTTATAAAAATGAATTGATCAATCTCTGTCTGTGTTGTGTGTGTTGTGTATGAATGTGTGAGATGGGCCGTAAGGGTTGAGATTTTAGGCTCACAACATCAGTCTCGTGAGCCCTTATTTCCATCCGATCAAAGTAATTCAACTTTAACATGAGTGTGTTCATTCAAGGCACTGCACTAAATTATGCTTAAATATGGTTTTTCATTCCTTTTAGAATTGAGGTAGTGAAATCTAGAAAGCGAGACGCCACCATGTTTCAAGAGTTTCACTGGTGTAGATTTCAACCGAGAACTATAAATGAAGAGTTTGGTTCCAAAATGAGATAAATCATATTTATTTATTATGTTATCATGTTTTTATTAGTTTTTTGTTATTATGGCTTAAATCAAAACAAACCAACTGCAGTTTGATTGATACTAATAGGAACGCATAATACAAATCATGTTTTTTAATCTCATTTTGGAACTAAACTCTTCAAATATTACAAACTGACGTTCCTACAACCTTTTTCTTTCAAGTGTGCTATACTTACATAAAGTTGATTTCTGAAAAGTGCACAAATAGCAAACTGAAAGTACACCTCGTTTACTTCTCATAAAAAAAATGTTGTTGTAAAACATTTTTGTTCACTAGCATTACACATAAAGTTTACTTGAAAATATACTTTCATAAACTAAAAAAAATTCAATTTAGTGTCAAGTAATGTTGATACTAACAAGTTTACCGGTATTGATACCTACTACATCAAATATCTGAAATATACTTAACAAAATGACCTTACAGATTTACATATATTTATTGAGCAGATGTCTTTTTAATACAAAAATACAACATAACTTTAACAGAATAAAGGTATCTCTGCATTTGATGCAATTCCACCGAGATCGATAAAGACTTAAACTAGATTATAGCTGACTATCTAAATAAAAACACGTCTGCCACAGAAAAAGAGTGACATTGAAATTTAGTAGCTTTTGTTACTGCCACTTTTGCACAATTGCGATCCAATGAACAAGCGTTTAAGTTTGCATACATGTTTGTGTATATTTTTGGCTTTAGACTATAGCTACGAAATCAAGGCCAATCTCGTTTTCTTAGACGACCGCACCGATGAAACTCTGAAAGCTCAGGTGGCTCGTCCTCTCATCCTCGGGGAGGTATTTAATGGGGCATTATACACAAAAAGTGTTCTGGCTTCATCCTGGATTTATTTCAGTTTTGTACAGATGGAAACAGTCATCTTGGGCTTTGTGCACACGCAACTCGCAATACACACAAATAAACAAACATCAAAATGAAAGGAACACAGGACACGTGACAAAAAAAAACAGCAAAATTACTTCCAACCCTCGAGAAAAATAAATCTGTACACATCTTAAACTTTGGCCTTTGCAGATGGAGACTTTCAGAATCGCCGTTGACAATGAAGTCATCGCCATGCACAAGAATGAATGGCTGACCTAAGATCAGACGTCGCGGCCGATGATAGGTTAAGTATGTGTTCAGTATGATACAAGCATACTTCCTGCTGCACATACTGGTGAAGTACGCGCTTCCAAACACAGCGTGACTCCATTGACAACAAGTCTTTTAACATTCAAAGCAAGCGAAAGCTCTCTAAGCTGCCTTACCGAACAATCATGACGACATCTGCACGACAGAGACTCAAGAAAAGTGAGCAGAAAGCATAGCCTTTAGATTTCCATTCAAAGAACAAATAGCAATACTGTCCAAGCTGAAAAAAGCACCGACTGTGAGTTTGACTGACATCATTGTTGAGCTCCAGAATCAAAACGCACGGATATTTGTATCCCTGTGAATAAAAGTGTGAGGTCCGGTTGCTAACGTTCCCTGAGACAGAATACTAAAGGCTATTCCGACACGAGGGTGCAGGAGGTTTTTAATGCCCAGATGAGCAAAACTACCACGCGTTTCGCTTTTCTGAGTTTTACTCCCCGTCATACAGGCCAGCTCATGATATATCAAAACACGACGTCAGAACAGATATAGCTTATACATATATATATGCTTTCATAAATTTCACTTTGACTACGGATTTGCGTCTTGAAAATATTCAGACAGTATTATATAGGAAAAATACTGTAGAAAAAAGCGATGTAGAGAATAGCTTTCAAATATATAGATATATAGAACATTAAAACTCTGTTTTATCGATAAATCATCTTCTGTGTGCTGTATCTTTTGGTCTGTAGTAAACAAACTCATCGGGTTTGACCCGCAGTATTCGAGACAACACCCTTCTGCTAAACCCACGGCTCGAAACCTTTTACACATTCAGTACAGTCATACAGCCAACAGACACGCAAAGCAACCAAAAAAATCACTACAAAAACATGCCGCGGGTACAAAAGAGTCAATTATAAACAGAGAAACTAAACAAAAAGACCCGTTAACAATAAGCGAGGCTGTGAACCAATAGTCATGCCGAAATATCCATTTAAACAATAAGCGATTAGGAAAATGACTATACAGCCTTGACAATAACAGCAATAGTAGTAATTTACAGCTGAATATGTTTGAAAAAATTGAAAATCAAAGGAAAAAAGTCCATAAATACATCAGGCAGATTATAGTGTAGGTAGAAACATTGCACCGGATCAGATTGTGAGACACGCTTTAGTGCACCGCACGGGGTCAGAGCCACACAACATCTAGATGGATTCAACGCTTCGAGGGAAAGTGCTACAGCAAAAGTGACATCCGTGACGCTATGAAACTTTAGAGGAGGAGAATCTAGCTTATGCCCTCTAAAGAGCTTATTCAGGCTTATTGCTCCATGGACGACGTGGGAAAAAGGAAAAAAAGAGAAACAACAGCGCTGGTGTTGGTTTAAAAGTCATGACATTAACACATGATCGAGAAAACAAAATAAAAACATACCCTGACTCTAGCTAGTGTAAGAAATACACAAAGAAATCTGAAGGTGCATCCAGCTATCCAACTAAAATACATTATTATACACAAACTCTGAAGATCAAAGAGGGGAAGTGGGCGGGGCCTCTGGGGGGACGGGAGGGGAGGAGCGGGTGATTGACAGACACACAGGGTGAGCGCAGAGGAGGTTATTGATCAGTTCTTCTCGGTCCACGTCACAGGTGTATAAAACACGCCGGAAAAATAAAGATGAGAAGCGCGTAGAAGCGTCAAATAAATGATCCATCGTTGGTGAAGGAATAAAGAGTGGAAATACACCGACACACAGATCAAGAGGAGATCATCGACTGATACGAACGTCCACATGGCAGAATCAAAACAGGCTTCTTAAGGAGAACCGTGGAAAAAAGGAGAGGAGAAATTGGCGCCCCCGACTGTCCCTTGAAAGTGGTGGTGGGCGGGGCTATTCATGTGGTGGGCATGGCTCGCGTCAGGGGCTCACAGGGGGCTGTGGCGCGCCTCGTATTTGGCCAGAACGTTCTTGCAGCGGCCGAGCTCCTTCCGCAGGTCGGCCACCTCCTGTCTGAGCGCCGTGTTCTCTTTCTCCAGGAATCCCGCGCGGATGGCGATCTGGTTCTCCTTGAGCCGGCGAGCATCGCGCGAGCGTTTCGCCGCGATGTTGTTCTTTCTGCGACGCGACCAGTATCTGTCGTCCTGCACGGAGACGGTGTGTCAGTATGGCATTTGAGACAGTATAGCGTTTAAATAAAACGACAATGTGATCCATTTACCTTCAAGTCTTCGGAAATGAAGACTTTGCGTGCCTTCTTGATCATGGGTTGGGGCTTAAGCTCCTCTGCGGAGAATTTGCGCTTGCGGGGGTCAAAGATTTCCTGACCCGGGACGCTGGACAGGGCGAGGTCAGCGGGGTCAGGCTCGTACCCGTCCGGCACCTGGATTGAGTCCGGATCTATTGGACTGGGCGTGTCACGTGAGCTGCGATGAACTGAGAGAAGCAGAGATTTGTTTTATGTATTTAAAGTATTCACAAGCAATTCATTCGTTATGCATTTACATATTTTAATGTGTTATATTCAATGTATACACTTTAATATAAAATATATTAGAAATGAACTCTGTGCTGTTATTGGTTCATATCACTTCTCAGGTATATCGTTTTTGTTTACATCAGCAATTATTTTGAACCATTTTACGTTTTTTAGTCCTTTTATGATTTTATTTTCAGAGAGTGAGTGTTGACATCATGTGCGTAATGGTGCACGTCTCCATTCTGGCCAGCAGAGGGCGGACGAGCCCACCACATCTACACAAACAACGCAAACTCGACACACAAAACGTGACACTTACTGATGTTTCACAAGCACACAACACAACTAGTAGTGTGATTATCTCTTAATTTCTAGATTAATACGCATGTCAAAGAGATGAAGAGGTTTTGAAACGGTCCGTTCTTCATTAGTGAGGGATTAGAAATGAAACTCTTGACTGATTTAAGGGTCATCAAACAAGAGCCGAGATGGGACGGCCCACAGCCACACGCAATAAAAACGCACAACACACAACCGAAGAAATAAAACTGGCATTTATAATAGGACACTTGTTTAAACTTGTAAGGAAAGATGTGATTTAAGATGTGGTCTCTTCTCAAACGATGCGGTGAAACTCAAACACTGATCTGTTATCTGTTAATGTTACCCACACAACTCACAATCTTCAACTGGACATCATTATATTTTGATATATAGCTTTGGAATCTAGATTTGTTTTATTGTGAGACGTTCATGTGGGCAAGCGACTACACAACAAATGTACAGTGTTACAAAAGTCAAACGCAAGATTCAAGCACATAATGGTAAGAAACTGCATCAATGAAAGTACTCAGAGATGTTCATTCACTCTTACTCATACATGAGACCATGTGAACTGAACTTCACCACAACCTTCTGCATCAAACAGAGGTCAAAGGTGACGGCTGTTATGTCATGGCCTAGATTTTTTGATTAGGCTTGACAAAGATGTGCCTTTGTGTGTGTGTGTGTGTGTGTGTGTAAAGTAAATCAATCATGAATCTCTGTCCGAGCTGACCCAACCGAGACCTTGTACAGATATCGACTGAAGGGCTAGAATGACTCAGGAATTTTTATATCTTTTTATATGAGCCATAAAAATGTTCAACTTCACCGCGCCTTTAAATGATGGTTCAGTGCATTTTATGTTCAAGTTCAAAGTTTATTTGTCACATACAACACCATACATAGTAAGACATGCCGTGACATATCCATTTGTTCAATTCTTTTTTCAAAAATAAAAACCATTATAGACGGTTTCACCTTACGTTCACTTCTTATCATATAATATTGGTTATAATAAAAACAAATTATTTCGTACTATATTCATGTGAACTTATATTATGTTTTATTGTCATGTATATCATTGTATTGAATTAAATTAAAACTACTTAAAAGTTATTGATTCTTTGCGGAGGTTAAGTTTGGGCCATATAGCAATTGTTTATGTTGGTGCTGATGAAAACAATCTATTGATAAAATACAAATCTCATATAAATATGTTTCCCATCTGTTGCTTTCATGTTGAATAACTAATATTGAATATTAATACTTAATATTGTGTAATTGTAGCTGTTTAGATATTCCCGTTATATAATAATAATATATATTGTGCTGTTTACTGTACATTACATAATGATAACATCACAATGTGTAAGTTCTGTTGAATCACAGTGCTGTTTCATGTGTGGTGGGTGGAGCTTGAGGACAACAAAGATTCACCATTTAATGAATATGTAATTGTTTAAATTACAGGTGATGGAGAGAGTGATTCTGACCGTCCTCTGAACTCCGGTGAGCGGATGTCACTACTTCCCCTAAACACACACAGACACTTGGAAGAGGGGCGTATACGGCGGGGGAAGTGGTTGGATGCAGGAAGAAGCTTTATTTTCCCATTCCCATCTTCCCATTCGTCTCACGGTGGCGGAAGCACACGACCTACGTGATGTCATCTGCTCTTAAGCAGTCCTTGATCACCTGAGACACGAATATCATGTGACTAATCGCTCTGATGTTTATGATTGGTTGACAGAGGAAAGCACGTGACTATCATAAGCCTGTGCGCCGTTAAAAAAAAAAACTCAGAAGAATCAGTCTTTAAATGTCTTTCAATAGAGAAAGTTGTTTGTTTTTGCGTTGGTCTTAAAGTTCTTTAAACCTTGACATCAGATAAAGAAGATCTTCAAGAGACTAACACACTGACCTCAGATCAGCGTCTTGGGGCTGAAAGAACATTACGTTTGACCTCTAACCCCTTGCGTGCCTCTAATCGGCACCGCTGGCCAGTTTCCATTCTGTTACTCAAAGCCACACAATGATATTTTCTCTCTATCTACTGCCAACGGAACATAAACTTATGCCAACCCATCTGTAAACACACTCGCTCGCACGCATGCACACAAACACACACACACACACAAGGTCCATTGGTCCACTGTGTTGTGATAACACATTCTTCCCTATCTCCTGTTCCCTCCGACTGCACATTGTTTGTTTTTAACGTGTGTTTGTTGTCTGTCAGGCCTTTAGACTTGTGTCTCGATCTGCATTAAAAGGGACACTTCACCCAAAAATGAAAATTCTGTCATCATTCACTCGCCTTCGAGTTGTTCCGAATCTGTATAAATGTCTTTGTGGGATGAACACAGAGACAGATATTTGGAAGAATGCTCACTTTGCCCCCCCAGACTTTCCCATGGTAGGAAAAATACTTTTACATTCTGTTGAACAGAAGAATACAAACTCGAAGGCGAGTTACAGTGACAGAATCTTCATTTCTGGGTGAAGTATCCCTTTAAAAGTGCATGTGAGGGAGGCACGACTCTGGCAATGTGATGTTCACTGGGAACATACCGTGCTCAGCTGCACAAAACAAGAGAGAGGGGGTGTGTGGGTGGGTGGAGTCTGAGATAGACTGCTGGATGGATATGAGAAGAGAGGCAGGGTGGGAGTGACATGCCTCTCTCTCTCTCTCTCTCTCTCTCTCGGGCTCTCTGCAGTGGCACAAGGAGACGGCATGTGTGTATCACATGGCCAAGCACGCTGTTCTAAGTACTCGCGGCCGTCACGTGAGCATCTAGACGGAACATGAACACACCCCCAGAACACACAAGCAGGCACATGGAAAAGCACATGCGGAGTATAAACATACACAAATGAAACACACTCACGCTTGCAAAACACACGCACACATTGTTGTGAGATGCCAGATATTTTCCAGCAGAGCAGAAAATCTCATCAACGGTTGAGAGTTTGACGGACACTCTTTGCTGAAGGCATACAAGATTATCAGACCATAAAAACCCCAACAACCCATAATTACAGGAATGCGTCCAATAAAAAAGGATTTCTGTGCATTCACTTCACACTGTTTTCCAATAAACTGACCCTAAATTCAGCGTGATTTATCAAATCTGACTGTAAAATGTTCAATGATCTTATCCACTGAAACATCGACTGGGAAAATATAACATATTCATATTCAAGTGAAACTCAAGAGGTCAATCTCACGAAAGACGTCCCGATTTTATTATAAGGGAATGTGGCATTTTTTTAAAGACATGTTCACCCAAAACTCAAGAACCTCTGCGATTTAATCCCTTAAAAGGATAGTTCTCTCAAATATGAACATTCTTTCATCAGTTATTTATCGTCACGTCAGCTCAAACATGTATGAGTTTCTGCAGAACACAAAAGAAGATATTTCAAATAAAGTCGATGATCAAACCACACTGAACCCCATTGACTTCCGTTGTATGAACTCAAAACCTTTCAGACATTTCTGGAAAATATCTTCTTTTTGTGTTCCACTGAAGAAAGAATCGCATGCAGATTTAAATAAATGGCATTTTTGTTTATCCATTTAAATGTACCAGCCCTAATATTTAGCAGACATACATAGGTTTTGTTTATGTGGTTTCCTTTGACTGTTTTTGCTGACTAGCATCTAAATGTTCTTGCATTATTATAATTCCTCAAATAATTGTAATGGTTTTGTTTGGCGAAAAAAAAAAAACGTTGCATTTGGGTTTCTCACGAAATCACACCCTAGATCAGCACTAAACCGCACAGCTCATCGTCGTTCTGAGGTTAATTAAAGGAGCATCGTGTGTCTTTAGTAAATGGTTATTTTGATTTCACCCGGCAGGTTAAATGGCTGTTCTGCAAAGCATTCTTGAGAACGGGTGTGTGTACCCTGCAGCGAATGTACCTGAATGTCATTTGCAGGAATGTAAGATAAATGCGGCAGGCGACTTGGACAGTGTCTTCACTGCGGCTGTCAGTCATGTTTGGGTAGACAGGTTGGATTTTGTATAATAAGGTCGTTTGTATAAGAGCACATCAGGGGAGTACGCAGATATACATTGAGTGACAGCAAAAATGATCTGTCGAATAACTTTTTTAAAGATGTATTTGAGGGGCTTTTCTTGCCTTTAATGGATAGGACAGTAGAGAACGGACAGGAATACATCGGACAAAGAACCAAAGGCAAGGTGTTTGAATTGATATCGTCTGCAATGCATTGGCGTACGGTTTTATCATTCTGATCAACACAAACGTGCCGTGTCAAATGGTTTGGCAGTCTGATAGCTGCCAGTGAAACCAGGCTTGAACGACAATGGAGATAAGACTTTGAGTTGAGATAAGCATTTCACAAACACGAACTCTCGTGTAGACCAGAAGAAGCCGTTAGGAATTCTGAAAAACTCATTTACATTTAACACCCAAAAGTCCTCTACGCTCGCTTGCGGCGTTAGTTTGAAGAATGTTGGAAGGCTGACAGACTTTAGATATGTTCAGAGTGATAACAGACAGTAATCTGTCTGTCTGTGAGGGCATTGCCCTCATTGTTGATGATTAACTGGGAGTCGCGCAAAGGCCGATAAACGTACTTCAGATGTACCGCTCAGGCGTTTTGTGATGAGTGTGTTTTGGGTACCTGCTCTGTCGGGGCTCTGGAGGCAGTTCTGGGCGACCATCCCGGTCTGCACGGACGTGGTGGCCCGGTTACTGAGATCCACCACGGAAGGTGTGGGCGGGGCGGAGGGGGGCTGGGGCTGCTGGGAAGGATGATTCTGGCTCTGATGGTTGGCAGGGATACCGTTCTCAGTGAGGAACTCTTCTAAATCCATATATTCCAGCTGGAAGTTATCGCCATCGTAGGACAGGGTCTTGTCCCACAGAGTCGGGCCCAGGAAGGCGGACTGAGGGGCGTTGAGACCGTTTCCGTCATCCTCCAGCTTCTTCTCCTTCTCTTTTTCTTTCCCAAAACCTGCAGGAATGAGACGAAGGTGTCACTGTGTTCCCGAACTATGTCTTAATGTAGCTCTTAAAGTTCATAGATGTAAAACTCACACGTGCCGTTTAAGCAACACGAGCAAGAAAATTAGAATATCTAAACATCGGTATCATCATGCATTAGCTTGATTAACTGCACACAAAGGTTTACGAGAACAATAATGAAGGCAATGAAAAAATAATAAAACTTGATAATTTGATATCTAACTACTCAACATAAATAACATCTATGAGTGCAGAAGGGAAAAATGTACGGACAATAAAGACTTCAGTCTGTTCAGGATTATTGGAGACTTTAATTCAACTTTTACGGTGCTTTTTGTCATTTCAAACTCACTTTTAATGCATGGAAAGTTTGTGACCATTTGTCAACATTTAAAAAAAATTTATATATATATATTTAGTGCAAACTGTGCTTGAAATCTTATAATGCATATTCCAGTTGGGAGCACCGAGGACCAAACAACTCGTCTTTATTCATAACAAATAAGTGGTCTGGGCTGATTTTTTGGTGAACTATTTCTCACCAAGATCAGCATAAAATATCCTATCTGTTAAATGCATATCATTCTTAAGTGCATCCCCATGATTTCTTGAATGATTTATAAAAACAAACAAACAAATCTGCATTAGAAAGAGAGGCGATCAGTGGCGCCCTCTATAGGGGACTTTAAGTATAAACCTTCTCTGTTGCGTGCGAACTTAATCTATCCAATTTAAGTCTGCATTTGGCGAATTAATTTCGTAGTTTCTCTTCTTTGTAAGTATAAATGGTAATAAGAAAATATAAGCATTGGTAACATCGTGCATTCTGGCTTGATCAACCGCGCACGAAGGTTTAAGATTTGTGCGCACAATAATAAATGCAAGTTAACAATAAAGAAACAGATCAACTTTTAATTCACATCTCAGTTTGCAGTGATGATAAGTGCGTGCATGCATGCACCGTGCCCAGGTGCAGGTGTGACGGACAGAATGACAGACGCTGTTCTACCCGCAGATTATAACGAACGCAAAGCGCGCCTGTCGCCCTACAGCCGAAACCAAGGGACATTAAAAAACTCCTCCAGCAAAATCTACTCTCTCCACTTACCCTCAGCTTGGTGAAAGGGCAGTTTCGTCGGGTTCTCCAGCAGGGATTTCAGGACGCCGTGGGTCGGAGGTAGGAAAGTTGAGTTTACAGGAAGAGGTCGAGACATCTTTTCCATCGCGCAAAGGAAACAAATCTGAAAATTTCCCAAAGAGATGAAATTATAAAAGGCGGTTTATAAAAAAATTCAAACAGAAATCTTAGTGTTCCAGTTGTCTCTTGCGATATAGTCCTCGGCCAGTGCGCAGGCACCGATGCGCGGCGATTGATCGTGCGCGTCCGTGAGTTTGGCTGTATGGAGCGCAAAAGCGCAGCTGATGCGCATTTCCATGTGCGAAGACTGACGCCCGTGACGTCAATGGAGAGGCGGGGCAGCGGAACAGGGGGCCAACGAATGAAAGCAGGCGGGGGCGTGGCTTCAATATCATGATACATTGTTGCAAGTCCACGATTTTGATCTTTTTGTTATGCTGTAAAAATAACGAATAGAATCTACTCAATAAAATTGAGTTAACAATTTCCACTCACTTTGTAAGGAGACATTGCATCCTATAATTTTGAGGAACGAGCATCTAAATTTATGAGCTTAAACACAATAAAGAAATTGGGTAATGTCTACCTAATACTTTGTATGACTTATTACTTAATAAAATTGAGTAATTTTTACCCATTTCCATCAGGCAACCTTCATCTACCTAATTATTACTAATAATATATAATCAATAAGAATAACTAAGTTTATATATAATTTATTTAGGGAAGGTTGAATTTACCTAAATTTGGTCACACAAAACTTCGAATCATTTACTTTTTATTGAGTAACAAATAGCAAATACTTACCACATACTTTGCATAGTCAATTATTTTACAATAAAATAAAACACATATAATAATAGAACCGTTTGAGAAATGATACATTGTAGCATTTGCAAGAGTTTCCCCGATGTTTACATTTGTTTTTAAGTCATTTTTAATTATGAAAAATAATATGTAAGCATGAAATGCTATTTGGAAACATTCTGATTAAATGTACTCTGCATTTATTAGAAGTTGCTTTGGTTAAATGGGATCAATGTAAATCACTACAAATGGTATTCTAGACAAAACAATAATCGCTTTTATTCTATTCTATTCTCCATTTTTTCATGTTAGTTAAATTGTTCAACTAAACATTTTGGATATGCGTAATAAAGCATATGTTCCAATTCTACTCACTTGTGTGAAATTGTAACTAGCAAATTGTTTTGGAAAAATCTTTAACATTGAAATGTGAACTTTTTGGGCTAGACTAAATACAAATACATAAGATTCGTGCGACGTATTATCACATTTAATGCAACATTTTGAGCACATTCATTTTCACTGCTCCCTCTCGCGTGCAGCCACACACCTGGAACCACAACATCAATTTCTTCTAAAGCCCAAAGCTCTCTGACTGCACAGTAACAGTCTGTGCCCGACTGCCTGTCACCAGCGCTGAGCAGAGACACCGCGCGGGCGCGCAACATTGGCTGACTGTCGAGTGCGCGTAAAACAACGTCCAAACACGGTCAAGCCGATGCGCAGTGCGGTTAATCACGGAACAGGCGCACGTCGCTCAGCCCTCGGCTGGAGTTGACCTACTTTTGTCCAATAGCAGAAGGCGGTCGGTAAATCCAGTGAGATCAGTACGGGACACGGCACATTGACTGTCATGTGTTCGAAGTTCATTTGTGGAAACAAAGCTACAGCGCTGTGATGACTCGATGAAATGAAAACATGAATCGTAATAATAATATCCTAAATATATAAACAGCTGCAACAGCTTTAAATGATAATTCAATCAGATGTAATAGCTCAAAATATTGTTTGTAAAAACTATACCAGACTTAAAGGAAAGCATTACTTTCTGTCAATGCCTTTGTATTCGACGTGCGCACCATTCACTACATGAGCGCGCAGGGAGTTTGCGCGTTCGCCCGGCTGTAAGTGCGTGCAACGAAGTGCGCTTTATCTCGCGTGTGAGTGTTACGCTTGGTAACGCCGGTTGCCACAGCAAAAAAATGTTGTGACTACGCTTGCACAAAAGTAGGACACACACACACACACACACCTACACACACAGTGAGAAAGCGAAAGAGTGTGACAAAAGAGGATACACGCCACCACACATCCACAATCAGAACTCATTCACTGTTTATAAACTTAAGTCATATTTATATCAACTATTCTATTATATTGTGATACGTTTGAGTCATGATGATGTTGGTTCAGTTAAAGAACTGCAGATTGAGCTCTTCTCTATAGCGTTCACTATGTTCCACGCTGAGAAATCAAAAATGATGGGGTAGAAGGGCATGCGGGGGTGGAGATGTCACCTGCCCGACCAGAGAGAGGATGTGCAAAAAGGACACTTCACCATGAAATATTCCAGAGCAGAGATGTGCAAGATTGAGAGTCGATTGCTGTATAAATATAGGGAAAGGTTGTTTTCGTGGCTAAATGCCTGATGTTCTGACATTTCATCGAGTCGATGGAAGGATGCTTGAGATGCTTTTGTTGTGCGCGGCCCACTCCCTCCACCCACAGGTCCATGACCCTCACGCGGGATGACAAGCCCACAGTTCTCTCACATTTCCTTCTCACCTCACCGTTTCCTGGTGCATTCACGGTTCTCCTCAAGGTCTGCATGAATCAGAAAAATCATGACAAAAGGGAAATGTTTCATGGGAGTTACATCATATCATTCAAGGAGTATTCTTTGTAGCATGTTCTGTAAATAAGTGACAGATTATTGGTCAATACATAATTGTAATGTTTAATTCAGTTCACAGTTATTTTTTTAGGACTTTTCACAATTGTACATTTTTTAAGTTAGAAGATTTCAGAATTAGACAGACTAGCATTATTTCATATTGCGATGTGCAGGATAATTGTATCTCGAGAACATTTTTGGATACTTGGATACACAGCAGGTTGATCTACATGCTTTCTGAATCACCACACCACAAAGCTTCCCACTTTATTTCCAGCTCTGCCCCGAAACAATTTATACTGAGAAGATCTTTCAAATGTAGATGTTTTATTTGTCATTTGTACACATTCAGGAAGTACGAGTGCATTGGGATTTTTAAAACAGAACTCTTGGAGTCAGCATTAACAAACAACATTAAAAACAAAATAAAAAGTACAATCAGGACTTTACACATGGTACTTTTGTACACTTTTTACACATGGAAGTTATACACACTAGGATAGTTAAAGGGTCCAGACATTCTCAGATCAATATGAGGGCTGGGTTAATGCTGCCTTCAAGTGTAACAGATACGTTTGTACGAGTTTACACATTCAAGTCACTAAACAAACACTGGACGTGCTGATGAAAGCTGAATCATCAGTGGATTAGAGAAAAACTATACACCTCACCTTTTTTATCACTTTTTTATTATTCATAGATCTGTTTATAGATTTTTCACATAATTAAAAAAGATTTTAAAGATTTTTTTAATGTATTTTTTAAATATGGACATTAACCGTAAAATTACAGTAAAAGATTGTACATTTACAAGAAACAAAGTTTATTAAAGTTATACAGTTATTCAGGCTGCCACACAAAGTTTCTTTTTTCACCATTTCATTTTGAAATAAGGTCAAAACTGTAAAATTACAGAAGACGACAACAAATTTACAAGAAAAACGGGGAAAACTATTTAATATATCTTTATATCCTGTTATTTTATTAGTTATTGTTTTATTTTTAATAGTCATTGTATGTTTCTGTTTCTCCAGTTCACCAAAAATTGCATTTTTAACTGAAGTTTTTTTTAAGGTGTAGAGACTAGAGACAACTACTAGATGTTATCTTCATGGAGTAAAACAACTTACTGAGGTTTTTAAGTAATTATTGATACAGAAAATGACTGCAAGCTATCTGTGTACTGTACTCATTGTGAAGCATAACAGGTTAACAGAAGAGGTAACAGGTTAGACCTCATGAACGCTCATTGGGTTAAATGATGGTTTGATGGTGATTTGAACATTTTGATAAATGAGTTGAAACAAAGGAAAATTACAGCTCAGGAGATTTGATGGAGTTCTCAGTTGTGTTTCATTGAAGTCTTAACTTAATATCTCAGGCGTTTCTCTTAAAATTGCTTGCAATAAATAAAACAGACACCTGATGAAGAGAATTGAGGTGTTAAATGAATGTAGATTGTAGAGATCAAATAATCTGAATTTGAGTAAATTTCATGATGTTTGAGTTCATATTGAGATCTTCAATAACATTGACTTTTGATTGTAGACTTGACAAATCTGAGCTCAGTTTGACGTTGACATGTCTTCTCAAACTCTATTGACGTTTGTGACATTTCTGACTCTTAATGTCAGGAGAAATATCTGAGACACAGATGAGACTTTTGCAAAGGCTTTCATTTGCTCTCCATTTAGTCTCACTGATGTCTAGGAGAAATACGAAATGTATTACAGAGATCTCATCTGGGATTTTTCTGACGTATGGGAGTAGCTGATGGAATTTCTCTTTTGGTTCTCTTATGTCTCTCTGGGGATGACAGAGGCAGGGCGGTCACTTCCTACGAGGCAACTGGGAGAACAAACAACAAAAGACAACAAAGACAACATAACAATCTCTTCCTCCCTCACAAACACCCGTCTAAACAATCATCAACGTCCGAAGATAAATCTGATATTTTCTCACAAGCATGGCCTTTTCAACATCACCGGCTGGCGTTATAAATTCATTGAGCTTGTCATAGAAGTCAGGAGGGTCAATGGGTGTCTGGACGTTTGGGCGGCGGATAAACAGCAGCAGACAGAGACTGAGAATGTGTGCTGAGCGGATGCTGGCCACGGTTCGAGTCAGACTCGGGCTGCTGTTTTGTTACATAATCCAGTGTTTCTATAAAAGCCGCTCGGATGCGTTTAAAAGGCGATGATAAATGCAGAAACCTTAGTTTGTTCCCGATGACATGTCAAACAACACCGTAGAACGGAAATACCATAGACAAGGTTTCTTTAATGTCTCTTGACATTTAAGACAATGAACAAAACAAAACTTGATGATGATGTTCCAAACAGCATAACTTGTGTCACACATTTGCTTATATTTGATAAGAGGTCCATAAAAGATGTATTTAAGACATTACTTTGTTTATGTTCCCCGACCAATCCGATGCAGCGACAGCAGCTAAACCAATGGTGTTCGTTAGCAGGGAGACTGTCAGTTTGACTGACCAGCAATCATTTTATTCATTTAACCTCATCATCTTTTGGTTTCAAACAAGATTCAATTAGGATTTTGAGCCGCATGTTATTTTAGTCATTGTTTTATTATAGCTTTTTTAATATTTTGATTAGCTTTTATTCTTGTTTTTATATCTGTATTGATTTTAGTTAAATTTTTAGCCATTTTGTCACGTACTTTTGTCATTTCCCTTTATAAAATACATTTAATATTCATTTCTTAAAATCATATTTTTTTGTACAATTTCAATTTAAGATTTAAGGCCATTGCTTATTGAGTGCGAAATTTACATCTTAAATTTTCGCAGGTTAAAAATAAATAAGACCTAAGGGTGTGTCAATCACATTTACACACGGTCTCTGATATTTCCGTCCGTCATATACTTTTTTTTTATAATATTATATCATTCATATAAATGCTTTTATTGATTTTATTTGGTTACAACGATCCTGACTGTGATAAAGAAGACCATATTTATTAATTATTAATTATTTCATTATTTTCTCTTTTCTGGATGTTAGAAGCTTGACGACACATTGGGAAAATGGGTTATTTTGGGATTTATTCTGAGTTCAGATAATCTTTATTACTGAGAACATCTGAGAACCGTAACACACACACACACACAAACACACTTACTCGAGTAGGCCTATCTTGCATCCCTGACAAAAGTTCTAGTGTATATTGTTTTGTACATGATTTGCTCAACAGGGTGATGCTGATGTATATTTTTACAGCTCATGACCTCTCACCACTGTAAAAATAGTCCCTAATTGGATTAAAGTGACAGATTTAGAAAGCCATTCACATTACCTGAATGACTGAACTCACCAAACTAAAAACTGAAAGAGCATCGGCTAATAATAATCATGTAAAACCCCAATGCCAAAGCTCATTACACACACCCACTGCACACACACAAGAGCAGATACGAGATAATAGAAACCTAACTAACCAGTAGACCTCGAATATGATATGATGTCAGCTGTTAAGTGAATGTTTCAGTAGTTTATGAAGCTAAGAGGAAGTTGAGTTCAGTCTGTCTGTGATTTTGTTGGACGCTGTGAGTTTCCCCGCTCGATGTGAGAGGTGTGAAACGCCACACACTGCTGACAGCCAATAACACACACACGAGCGCTGAGAGCTTACAGAAGGCTAAACGGCCCACTTGAGATATCAAAGTGTTTCCAGTGAATTTCATTACCGTTCCTTTATGAAAACAGGATTTTGGTCTTTTGAAATGAAAGAGAGGATTCCTGTCAGATGCTGTAACTATAAGAAGCGAATGTCTGCTTCCCCGCTTGATTTCATCACCGTCACCATTTTAACATCACAAACTTTCAACAGCTCAACCTGCCTTGATAAACACATGTCGACACGTCCAAAACATCCAATCATAACATCATATAATCATAACATAACATCATAACAGAGAATTAACAAGTCTAGCTGCACAGTTGCACAGTTAGCTGCACAATACAATATGTGTTTCCCTATCACATGATGACCTGATGTTTTCAATATATGTACATAACATTATATTATTATATCCCTTTATTCTGCTACTTAAATGTATATTTCGCTTTTGTTTAAACTGTACTCTGTCAAACTTTAGTATAGGGGGCAATTCTCACTATTAACAGAGAGAGAGAGAGACCCATGCACATAAACAATGTATATTTCATTTGTTTACTTACATATACTTAGTTTTATATTTCATTCGATATTTATGCCTTACTCTGCACTTTATTTTACTTTTACTTTTATGTTTGTACTTTTGGTTTGTCATTTGTTATGTTCAATGCTTTGGTAATACTGTAAGAATACCTAGTCATGCCAATATAGTACCTTAAAAGAGAGAGAGAGAGAGAGAGAGAGAGAGAGAAAACCGATCATGGCAAATATAGTTAAGGAAAAGGAAGTGCTAAATTACAAAAAGAAGGGAAAATATCATAGTTTTGTTGTACTGCCTTCATTTAAGATGATTTACACAGATGATTGCGTTAAATAAAATTAAGATTAGTCAATATTGCCAATACAGTGAAAACACTAACAAAAAAGACAATCTAGTAAAAAATACAGAAAAAAATCTGCAAATACTACAATAAAATAAAAAATGATGTGTATTGTAATTCAGTTTGGATTTATGTTTTTTTGTGATAAACTGTCATGAGTAAATAAACAATAAATTAAAAACATTACAAATTTGCAGATTTGGGGTAAAAAAAAGCCAGACAGAAACATCCCCAGTGACATTCAATACTGCACAGGTGACAAAAAAAGAGGAATTGTTGCCTCTGGCAAACATCTATTTTCCTTTATGTTTCATTGCACACACAGTGTCAGTCTCACAGCAGAGTCTCTTTCACACAAGGCGACGTCTCATTGCAAAGTTGCCATGGCAATACGTGCACTCTGAAAGTTTCCGTATAGACAATAGAAAAATGGGCTCAGCACCACGCAGAGAAAATAAGCCCCATCATCAGCACCAATGTGAGGTCTGAGTCATTTTCCATTCTCGTGCTTTTCAATAATAACCGTGTATTGAGTTCATGAAATGAGAAAATAAAAGACGCTCAGAGATGTATGGTGTATTGGCTTTAAGTTCGAGCTGTTTCTCACTACCGCTGTGTTTCATTATAGCTCACAGGCCGTCGACAGGCCTTGAACAATTCCATTGGCTAATGAAAGTCATTATGTCGACTGTATGACCTCTCATCTCCCACGGTCAAAATCTGAAGGTCAGGAGTTATGGTCAGACAATGGATAATTTAATGGATTTGTTAAAGCAAGAAATGGTTGTAAGAAATGGCGCCTGAAACTCTTGAATGATGGTTTTCTTCACTTTCAACACAAAGAGAGAATGAAGAAGCTGCTTAAACTTCAGAAAACGCTCATTTAAAAACAAATGGGATACATGGTTGCATGCATCGTTCAAAATGTCGGTAACCAAACAACATTGAGCATCATTGACTTCCATTGTTTGAACAGAAAACCATCCATCCATCTTCTTCCGCTTCATCCGGGGCCGGGTCGCAGGGGCAGCAGTCTAAGCAGGGATGCCCAGACTTTCCTCTCCCTAGACACTTCCTCCAGCTCTTCCGGGGGGACACAGAGGCATTCCCAGGCCATCCGGGAGACATAGTCCCTTCAGCGTGTCCTAGGTCTTCCCCGGGATCTTGTCCTTTCGGTCATGACCCACATCTCATGACCATAGTTGAGAGTAGGAACGTATATTGACCGGTAAATCTTCTTAACCACGACAGACTGGTACAGCGACCGTATTACTGCAGAAGCTGCACCAATCCGTCTGTCAATCTCCCGTACCATCCTTCCCTCACTCGTGAACAAGACCCCCAGATACTTGAACTCCTCCACTTGAGGCAGGAACTCTCCACCTACCTGAAGTGAGCAAGCCACCCTTTTCCGACTGAGAACCATGGCCTCAGATTTGGAGGTGCTGATTCTCATCCCAGCACACTCGGCTGCAAACCGTCCCAGTGCATGATGAAGGTCCTGGTCTGATGGGGCCAGCACGACGACATCATCCGCAAAGAGCAGAGATGAAATAGTGTGGTCACCAAACACGACGCCATCTGGCCCCTGGCTGCGCCAAGAATTCTGTCCATAAAAATTATGAACAGAACCGGCGACAAAGGGCAGCCCTGCCGGAGTCCAACATGCACCGGGAAAAAGTCTGACTTACTGTCGGCAGTGCGAACCAGGCTCCTGCTCCGGTCGTACAGGGACTGGATAGCCCTTAGCAAAGGGTCCCGAATCCCATACTCCCAGAGCACCCTCCACAAGATGCCGCGAGGGACACAGTCGAATGCCTTCTCCAAATCCACAAAACACACGTGGATTGGTTGGGCAAACTCCCATGAACCCTCCAGCACCCTGGAGAGGGTATAGAGCTGGTCCAGTGTTCCACGACCGGGACGAAAACCACACTATTCCTCCTGAATCCGAGGTTCTACCATCGGCCGGATTCTCCTCTCCAGTACGATGGCAGAAAACCATTTCTCGAAATATCTTCTTTAGTGTTCGCTCACAAGAGAATGGGTGAAAGGGACAAGAGCAAATGTTATGGCGTGCTGAGTCATTTGAATGGTTGAGCTTAAAGAAATTAAAATCAATGAAATGAGATGAAATAATGGCAATATTTGACATTTGGAAAGATGTTACAGAACATTTTCCTCCTCTATACATTCGAGAATACAAGGAAAACCATAAATAAATGGTTAAAACTTAACATTTCTTTGTTAAGTTCTGTCTCTGGTCTTTAGCTATCAGGATGTCTTTAATGGATGTGATGTATGAGCGTGTCCTGTGAACTCGGCTTATCTCACAGTGTTTATTGTAAGTTAAACGTTCAGAGTTCATTCACAGATAAATGTTCATTGGTTACAGAATAAGTGACATGTTGCGCACGCCATTACCTAAAGACTATGTGTGATGTAAAAGACAGTGAAAGTCTTTTATTTATTTATTTGAATTCTCCTTTATTATTCTGAATAGTTTTACGTCAAGAA